>NW_019943174.1:17420-37899 GCF_002910315.2 Salvelinus sp. IW2-2015
ATTAGGCCTGTCTCTCTCTCTTAATGAGAAGCATGATTAGGCCTGTCTCTCTCTCTTAATGAGAAGCATGATTAGGCCTGTCTCTCTCTCTTAATCAGTCAATCAAATGTATTTATGTAGCCCTTTCTACATCAGCCGATGTCACAAAGTGCTCTACAGGAACCCAGCCTAAAACCCCAAACAGCAAGCAATGCAGATGTAGAAGCACAGTGGCTAGGAAAAACTCCCTAGAAAGGCCAGAACCTAGGAAGAAACCTAGAGAGGAACCAGGCTCTGAGGAATCAAATCAAATGTTACTGGTCACATACACATATTTAGCAGATGTTATTGCGGGTGTAGCGAAATGCTTGTGTTCCTAGCTACAATAGTGCAGTAGTATCTAACAATTCACAACAATACACACACATCTAAAAGTAAAAGAATGGAATTAAGAATGGAGAAATCTATGAATCGACGTCACTGGGCTGGAACAAAGAGGTTGAAAACAGTAAGAGGAGTTTTTCATTTTTTAAAAATATTTTTATTTATTTATCTTGTTAGTTTGGATTCCCTCGTTTTGCCTCTCTGCTGATCAATGACAAGAGGCTGCGGTTTGGCTCTGGTGAACACATTTAGGCTGCATCCCAAATAGCACACGTTTTCCTATATAGTGCAATACTTCTGACCAGAGCCCATAGGTAATAGGGTGTCATTTGGGACTCACTTTCACGTGTTACTGAGGGAACCAGAGAAGGAGCAGAGCACTTTGTAAGTCCTCATTTGCTGTCAGTCAATGCTTACCTATGTTCCCCAGTCCGGAAACGCTCAGGATCAACAAAGAGAATGTTGTATTGTTTAGAGTTGTGACTTCCAGCTGTGGACATTAAGGTCCTGGCCATGTGTTAGTGCTAGATAGCCTATAATTCCATGGTTTTCAAGACAAAGTCTGAAAAAGAGAGATGACCAAGTGTCTGCGTCTCAAATGGCGCCCTATTCCCTATGGGCCCTGGTCAAATGGCGCCCTATTACCTATGGGCCCTGGTCAAATGGCACCCTATTCCCTATGGGCCCTGGTCAAATGGCGCCCTATTCCCTATGGACCCTGGTCAAATGGCGCCCTATTACCTATGGGCCCTGGTCAAATGGCACCCTATTCCCTATGGGCCTCGGTCACATCGGCAGCCCTATTCCTATGGGCCCCTGGTCAATATGGCACCCTTATTCCTATGGGCCTGGTCAAATGGCCACGCCTGATTCCTATGGCGCCCTGGTCAGAAGTATTGGGCACTTAAGATGTGGGAGAAGTTTTCCATAGGGTTCAACATCCTTTTTCTTCCCACTGTAGTTAGCCTGGATTGAAACATTCTGGCTCCCATAACACAGGTCTGTTAAAGTGTGCTCCACTTCTTCTGCCACAACAGTCCGTTGCAAGAACTGCGCGATGTTGTGTGGGGTGATGAGCATGGGATCACGCCATGATGAGTCCATGACCAGGAACAGTGTGACCAACAGCTTCGCACACTCAACCAGCTACGATCGTCATTCGCTATATGTCCACGACAATTTTTGCCCATTTGGTGCTTTTTTCACCAGAGGAAAAGAATTGCTTATGTTTCCTCTTCATGTGCACACCTATCTTCATGTGAACGCTTAATGGGAACATTCAGCTGTTCCCTTATGGGAAGCCTTCATCAGTGTACCTTATGGGAGCTCAATTTGTGTACCTTAAATTGGGGTACCTTCATGTGACCTTATGGAACCTTATGGGAAACTTATGTGTACGGTTATGTGTACCGGTTATGGGTACATTCAATCGTGTACGCCTTGATGGAACCATTCATGGGTACGTTATGGGAACGCTTCATGTTACCTTTATGGGAACATTCAATTGGTGTACCTTATGGTACATTCATGTGTACGCTTGAGGTCCAGCTGTGTACCTTATGGTTACTATGTGTACATTCGAATCGTGTACCTTATGGGTACATTCAAGGTTACTGTACTGGGAAACCGTGCTCATGGACCTTATGGAACCGTTCATGGGTTAGCATTATGGTACTTCATGTGTACCTTTATGCGGAACTTCATGTGTACCTTATGGGTACATTCAGTGGTACCTTATGGGTACATTCATGTGTGTACCTTATGGGAACCTTCATGGTTACCTTAGGGTACATTCATGTGTACCTTATGTGTACCTTCATGTGAACCTTATGGGAACTTCATGGGTACCTTATGGGTTACAATTCATGTGAACCTTATGGGTACATTTCATGTGAACCTTATGGGTACTTCATGTGAACCTTATGGGTACATTCATGTGAACGGCTTATGGTAACTTCATGTAACTTATGGGTACATTCATGTGAACCTTATGGGAACCTTATTGTACCTTATGGGTACATTCATGTGAACCTTAGTGGTACATTCCACTTCGCCACTCTCCGCCTCTCTCCCATGCTGAACTGTATACAATTCATTGAACCTTATGGTACATTCAGTGTAACCTTATGGGGTACTTCCATGTGAACCTTATGGGTACATTCATGTGAACTTTTGAGGTACATTCATGTGAAACCTTCATGTGTACATAGTGAAACCTTAGGTCATTGTGAACCTTATGGGTACATTCATGATGGAACCTATGAGGTACACGCGTTCCATGTGACCGTCTATGGGAACCTTATGGGAACCTTCATGTGTAAAATATGACCTTTCTCAGATGTTTCATTACTACTTTTAGGTGTGTGTTAAATGTATTGTGTGTTAGATGCTCTATATCCATTGGAATGGAACGTTGGTACCCTGTATATTTGACTGTGATACGTGGTTGTCTCACCTAGCTATCTGAAGATGAATGAACTTACTATGACTGTGATACGTGGTTGTCTCACCTAGCTATCTGAAGATGAATGAACTTACTGTCACTTTGGATAAGAGCATCAGCTAAATGACTTATGTGTCAAATGTAAATGTTTACATACAGATCTCATATTACTGTATTGGTTCATTTTGAAAATGTTAAAATTATATATTGATGTCACACGTGTCATTTGTACAGTCATTTATTTTATGTAGTTATGTGTTACATGTGAATGTGTAAAACACAGCAGTACTACTGGATATATAGCATTTTACAACAACAAAAATATATAATTATTTGTCTCTCTGTAATGAAACCATCAAGTGATAGATTTTAAACAAATACATGGCTGTCATTGAACAACACCATTTAAGCTGATAGAAAATGAGAAAACAGAATTTCTCTCTATGCTGAATAAAATGAAGATTCCAAAATGGTTCTTCCTCAGCTCTTAAGGTTCCTTGGAGAACTCTTGCCAGATAAAGAACCTTTGAGGGTTCTGGACGTGGCATCTACAGCTTTTTAGAATTCTGAAGGTTCTGTAAAGTTATGGAAGCCTGCACATGTGTCCCCTTCATAGCAAACAGCACATTTTCCAGTGTTAACTAGTGTAGATTTTTACAGTGTAACATGTCTAGTGTTGATTCAAGAGTTAAATTAACACTACCTGGTGTAAAAGAACCCCAGTGTTGGTGTTAATAACCAGAGTTGAGCCAAAACCACGCCCATCATTATCATATTTCCCAGCATGCTCTATTGCATGTTGATTTTTAGAAGAGTTTGTTTCAATATCTGTGTTTTTTCATGTACATTGATTGATTACTCTTATGCTACTCAAATAGAATGAACATACATGTTTCTAAACTATTACAACCTGTTACTTGGACTTATTGCACCCGTTACTGAAATGTTTTTTCCAGTTTAGATGTTTAAGGTAGTCTCATATCTTATTTAGCCCAACCCTGGCAGTCATTCTGAATGCATGTTACGGGTGAATACAAATAACATCACTTTGCAAGCCAGCATACTGTGAATTGAAGGCCTGATGTGGCCTGTAAACTATTAGTTTCAGGCAACTGTATTACATCATATTCCCTGTATAGTGTACTACTTTTGACAAGAGCCCTGTATAGTGTACTACTTTTGACCAGGGCCCTGTATAGTGTACTACTTTTGACCAGAGCCCTGTATAGTGTACTACTTTTGACCAGGGCCCTGTATAGTGTACTGACCATAACCCAGTATAGTGTACTACTTTTGACCAGAGCCCTGTATAGTCTTACTACTTTTGGGACCAGAGCCTGTATAGTGTACTACTTTTGCCAGGGCCCTGTATAGTGTACTACTTTTGACCAGGCCCAGTATAGTGTACTACTTTTGACCAGAGCCCTGTATAGTCTACACTTTGACCTTTTGACCATGAGGCCCTGTATAGCTGTACTACTTTTGACCAGGGCCCAGTCATAGTGTACTACTTTTGACCAGAGGCCCTGTATAGTCGTACTACTTTTGACCAGAGCCCTGTATATGTGACACTTTTGACCAGAGCCCTGTATAGTATGACTATTTTGACCCGAGCCCTGTATATGACTGTTTACACTACTTTTGACGACCTGAAGGCACTGCCCCTGTATAGTCTACTACTTTTGACCAGAGCCCTGTATAGTGTACTACTTTTGACCAGAGCCCTGTATAGTGTACTACTTTTGACCAGGCCCTGTATAGTCTACTACTTTTGACCAGAGCCCTGTATAGTGTACTACTTTTTGACCAGAGGCCCTGTATAGTGTACTACTTTGACCAGAGCCCTGTATAGTGTTACTACTTTTAACCAAGCCTTGTAGTTACTACTTCTTGACCAGAGCCTGTACAGTGTACGTACTTTTTGACCAGGGCCAGTATAGTGGTACTACTTTTGACCAGAGCCCTGTATAGTGTATACTTTTGACCAGAGCCCTGTTATAGTGTACTTACTTTTTGACCAGAGCCCCTGTATAGTGTGTTACTACTTTTGACCAGGGCCCTGTATAGTTGTACTACTTTCTGAAGCCTTAGGTACTCTTTTGACCAGGGCCAGTATAGTGTACTACTTTTGACCAGAGCCCAGAATAGTGTTACTACTTTGACCAGAGCTGTATATGTACTACTTTTGACCGAAGCTCCGTGATAGTGGTACTACTTTTGACCAGAGGCCCTGTGTAGTGTACTACTTTTGACCAGAGCCCTGTATAGTCTACTCTTTTGACCAGAGCCCTGTATAGTCTATACTTTTGACAGGCCCAGTATAGTTACTCTTTGACCAGACCCTGTATAGTGTACTACTTTTGACCAGAGCCCTGTATAGTGTACTACTTTTGAACCAGGGCCCTGTATAGTCTACTACTTTTGACCAGAGCCTGGTATAGTGTACTATACTTTTGACCAGAGCCCTGTATAGTGTACTACTTTTGACCAGGGCCCTGTATAGTGTACGTACTTTTGACCAGAGCCCTGTATATTGTACTACTTTTGACCAGAGCCCGTATAGTGCTACTACTTTGACGCAAGCGCGTGTCTAGTGTACTACTTTTAACCAGAGGCCCTTGTAGTGTACTACTTTGACCAGAGCCCTGTATAGTCTACTACTTTTGACGCAGAGCGCCTGTATATCTACTACTTTTGACCAGAGCCCTGTAATAGTGTACTACTTTGACCAGGCCCTGTATATGTTACTTTTGACCAGAGCCCTTGTAGTGTACTACTTTTGACCAGAGCCCTGTATAGTGTACTACTTTTGACCAGAGCCTGTATAGTCTAACTACTTTTGACCAGAGCCCTGTAATAGATGTACTACTTTTGACCAGAGCCCTGTATAGTGTACTACTTTTGACCAGAGCCCTGTATAGTGTACTACTTTTGACCAGAGCCCTGTGTAGTGTACTACTTTTGACCAGAGCCCTGTGTAGTGTACTACTTTTGACCAGAGCCTGCTAACTATTGCATTATAAAGGGAATATGGTGTCAAACAGCCCTACAGTTTACTCTCCATTGGAGGAAGGTTGCAGTTAGCTCCGGAGTCTCTGTCCATCTGTTGTCTTGCCAGGAGGGCTGCGGTCCTAATAGCCCACAGAGTTTTCCATATACTGTGTTTCTTCAACCATGGCTTGATACTATGGACTGAACTGAACACATCTTTGGCTACAGTGGTAACGACCCTCTTGGAGGGAGTAGAACTGCCAGTACACTCCTAAAAATAAATGTGCAAGTTGGAACCGAATAAGGTTCTTGAGAGCGGTGCCATAGGACAGGGTTGTCAAACTCATTCCGTGGAGGGCCTAGTGTCTGCAGGTTTTTGTTTTTTCCTTTCAATTAAGAACTAGACAACCAGGTATGGGCAGTTCCTTACTGAGACCTAGACAACCAGGTGAGGGCAATTCCTTACTGAGACCTAGACAATCAGGTGAGGGCAGTTCCTTACTATACTGAACAAATATATAAACACAACATGCAACAGTTTAAAAGATTTTACTGAGTTACTGTTCATATGAGGAAATCAGTCAATTTAAATAAATGAATTAGGCCCAAAACTATGGATTTTACATGACTGGGATTACAGATATGCATCTGTTGGTCACAGATACCTTAAGGTAGGGGCGTGGATCAGAAAACCAGTCAGTAGCTGGTGTGACCAACATTTCCCTCATGTAGCGCGACACATCTCCTTTGCATACATCCATGTAGATAGCACCAGAAATATTGAAACAAACAATTCTAAAAATCAACATGTAACCACACCAGCCCAGGACCTCCTTATTCGGCTTCTTCACCTACAGGATCGTCTGGTATATATCTTCTTCACCTACGGGATCGTCTGGTATATATCTTCTCCACCTACGGGATCGTCTGGTATATANCTTCACCTACAGGATCGTCTGGTATATATCTTCTTCACCTACGGGATCGTCTGGTATATATCTTCTCCACCTACGGGATCGTCTGGTATATATCTGTGCGGCCGGTTGGACGTACTGTCAAATTCTCTAAAATGACGTTGGAGGCAGAATTCCTGGTATTAACACCAATACTGGGGTTATTTTACATCACTTTACAGTGTTGATTTAACTGTTGAATTAACACTATAAATGTTACACTGTAAGAATCTACACTAGTTAACACTGGCTAATGTGCTGTGTGCTATGAAAGGGACACGTGCAGGCTTCCAGACATATAAAGAAACATTTGGTCATTCTAAATAACTGTAGATGCCATGTCCACAACCTCAAAGGTTCTTTATCAACCAAAGCTGTATGAAAATATGGGGCAACCAACACAATCACAGGTTAACTCTTCAGGTCCCAGCCTAGGTAAATCAGCCTTTAGATTTAACGTCACCCATGTTTGGAATAATTGACAAACCTCATAACATCTTAAATCCCTGGTGCCAATATGACAGTTTAAGACACTGATGAGGGAAGAATTCACAGAGGCTTGCAACTGTGTGGGTTGATTGTCCTGGTTTATTAGTGGTGATGTGTCTGTAACTGTGTGGGTTGATTGTCCTGGTTTCTTAGTGTTGATGTGTCTGTAACTGTGTGGGTTGATTGTCCTGGTTTATTAGTGTTGATGTGTAACTGTGTGGGTTGATTGTCCTGGTTTATTAGTGTTGATGTGTCTGTAACTGTGTGGGTTGATTGTCCTGGTTTATTAGTGGTGATGTGTCTGTAACTGTCGTATCTTGTAGTTTAGTTTTGGCTGTTTTAATCGTGTATTGAGCTGTTTTTTCGCAGGGCACCATTGGGATACCCTGCTCTCAATTATGCATTCCCCTGAAAAAATACAACTTTTAAAAATGACAGTTTTCCAAGTATCCTTAAGAGCTGAGGAAGAACCATTTAAGAACCTTCATTTTTTTCTCATCTTCTTCCTCTTCTTCCTATCTCTGTGTCACTCTCTTTTTCTCTCTTTGCCTGCCTCTCCAGATCATGTTCCCTGCGGCCTGCTCCCGCTATGAATGGCCTGCTTCATTCAGGCCCACTTTGCATCGCTCCACCTCTCCCTCTCTCACTCCCTCCCTCCCACTCTCTCTCTGCCTGGGTCTCACTGTCTGGCAAAGTCATCATGATTAAATGTGAGACACGAGCCATCCTGCCAAAAGAAAGACGGGGGTGGGGGAAAAGCGTGGAGGGGGGGGGTGTTGGGGTTAGTGGGACCGTAGTTTGGAATGTATTTTTTGTTTGTCATACATGCCGGCTAAATTGAAAGCAGATGGGGTAGAGAGGAGAAGAGAGGAGAGGAGAAGGAGAGGAGAAGGAGGGGAGAGGAGAAGAGGGGGAGAGGAGAAGGAGAGGAGGAGAGAGGAAGAGAGGAGAAGGCAAGGAGGAGGAAAGGAGAAACAGAAGGAGAGGAGAATAACAGGAGAGGGGGAGGAGAGGAGAGAGGAGGGCGAGAAAAAGTAGAGAGGAGGGGAGAGAAGAAGGAGAGAGGAGGGGAGAGAAGGAGAGGAGAGAGAGGAACAGGAGAGACAGGGAGAGGAGAGGAGAGGAGAGGAGAGGAGAGGAGAGGAGAGAGAGGAGAGGAGAGGAGAGGAGAGGAGAGGAGAGGAGAGGAAAGGAGAGTGGGACGAGGAGAAACAGAAAAGAAAAAGAGCTTTCTCTCTCTCTTTCTCTC
This sequence comes from Salvelinus sp. IW2-2015, assembly GCF_002910315.2. Lineage (NCBI taxonomy): Eukaryota > Metazoa > Chordata > Actinopteri > Salmoniformes > Salmonidae > Salvelinus > Salvelinus sp. IW2-2015. The sequence goes on from NW_019943174.1 coordinate 25,909, forward strand.
TGTCTATATCTCTTTGTCTCTCTCACTGTGTTTGTCTTTCTCCCATTGTCTCTCTGTCTCTCTCTCTCTCTCTGTCTCTCTGTCTCTCCCTATGTCTCTCCCTCTGAATTAATTTCAATATAATTGAAAGGGCTTTATTGGCATGGGAAACATATGTTTACGTTGCCAAAGCAAGTGAAATAGATAATAAACAAAAGTGAAATAAACAGTAAAAAACAGTAAACACTACACTACACAAAGGAATAGAGACAGTTCAAATGTCATATTATGTCTATATAAAGTGTTGTAACGAGTACTAAAGGGAAAATAAATGAACAAAAATATGGGTTGTATTTACAGTGGGGTTTGTTCTTAACTGGTTGCCCATTTCTTGTGGCAACAGGTCGCAAATCTTGCTGCTGTGAGGGCACACTGTGGTATTTCATCAATAGATATGGTAGTTTATCAAAATTGGATTTGTTTTCTAATTCTTTGTGGATCTGTGTAATCTGAGGGAAATATGTGTCTCTAATATGGTCATACATTTGTCAGGAGGTTAGGAAGTGCAGCTCAGTTTCCACCTCATTTTGTGGGCAGTGTGCACATAGCCGGTCTTCTCCTGAGAGCCAGGTCTGCCTACGGCGGCCTTTCTCAATAGCAAGGCTATGCTCACTGAGTCTGTACATAGTCAAAGCTTTCCTTAAGTTTGGGTCAGTCACAGTGGTCAGGTATTCTGCCACTTTGTACTCTCTGTTTAGGGCCAAATAGAATTCTAGTTTGCTCAGTTTTTTTGTAAATTGTTTCCAATGTGTCAAGTAATTATCTTTTTGTTTTCTCATGATTAGGTTGTGTCTAATTGTGTTGCTGTCCTGGGGCTCTGTGGGGTGTGTTTGTGTTTGTGAACAGAGCCCCAGGACCAACTTGCTTAGGGGACTCTTCTCCAGGTTCATCTCTCTGTAGGTGATGGCTTTGTTATGGAAGGTTTGGGAATCGCTTCCTTTTAGGTGGTTGTAGAATTTAACGGCTCTTTTCTGGATTTTGTTTATTAGCGGGTATCGGTATTCTGCTCTGCATGCATTATTTGGTGTTTTATGTCGTACACAGAGGATAATTTGGCAGAATTATGCATGCAGATTCTCAATTTGGTGTTTGTCCCATTTTGTGAAATCTTGGTTGGTGAGTGTACCCGGACGTCACAACCATGAAGGGCAATGGGTTCCAGAACTGATTCAAGTATTTTTAGCCAGATCCTAATTTGTATGTCGACTTTTATGTTCCTTTTGATGGCATAGAAGGCCCTTCTTGCCTTGTCTCTCAGATCGTTCACAGCTTGTGGAAGTTACCTGTGGCGCTGATGTTTAGGCCGAGGTATGTATAGCTTTTTGTGTACTCTAGGGCAACGGTGTCTAGATGGAATTTGTATTTGTTGTCCTGGTAACTGGACCTTTTTTGGAACACCATCATTTTCTTACTGAGATTTACTGTCAGGGCCCAGGTCTGACAGAATCTATCTAGGTGCTGCTGTAGGCCCTCCTTGGTTGGGAACAGAAGCACCAGATCATCAGCAAACAGGAGACATTTGACTTCAGATTCTAGCAGGGTGAGGCCGGGTGCTGCAGACTTTTTTTGTGCCCTCGCCAATTCGTTGATATATATATGTTGAAGAGGGTGGTGCTTAAAACCTCTTAAGGATCGGACCCTTTTTTAAATTCTCGCCTAAAATTACATACCCAAATCTGACTGCCTGTAGCTCAAATCAAATCAAAGTTTATTTGTCACGTGCGCCGAATACAACAGGTGTAGTAGACCGTACATTGAAATTCTTACCTACAGGCTCTAACCAGTAGTGCAAAAAAGGTATTAGGTGAACAATAGGTAGGTAAAGAAATAAAACAACAGTAAAAAGACAGGCTATATACAGTAGAGAGGCTATAAAAGTAGCGAGGCTACATACAGACACCGGTTAGTCAGGCTGATTGAGGTAGTATGTACATGTAGATATGGTTAAAGTGACTATGCATATATGATGAACAGAGAGTACATGGATTTTATTATGTTGTATGTTTTTGGCGGGTGGTGGGTGGCGGGACACAATGCAGATAGCCTGGTTAGCCAATGTGCGGGAGCCCTGGTTGGTCGGCCCAATTGAGGTAGTATGTACATGAATGTATAGTTAAAGTGACTATGCATATATGATAAACAGAGAGTAGCAGCAGTGTAAAAAGAGGGGTTGGGGAGGGCACACAATGCAAATAGTCCAGGTAGCCATTTGATTACCTGTTCAGGAGTCTTATGGCTTGGGGGTAAAAACTGTGAGATGCCTTTTTGTCCTAGACTTGGCACTCCGATATCGCTTGCCTTGCGGTAGTAGAGAGAACAGTCTGGTGGCTGGGGTCATTGACAATTTTTAGGGCCTTCCTCTGACACCGCCTGGTGTAGAGGTCCTGGATGGCAGGCAGCTTTGCCCCAGTGATGTACTGGGCCGTACGCACCTCCCTCTGTAGTGCCTTGCGGTCAGAGGCTGAGCAATTGCCGTACCAGGCAGTGATGCAACCAGTCAGGATGCTCTCGATGTTACAGCTGTAGAACCTTTTGATGATCTCAGGACCCATGCCAAATCTTTTTAGTTTCCTGAGGGGGAATAGGCTTTGTTGTGCCCTCTTCACGACTGTCTTGGTGTGTTTGGACCATTCTAGTTTGTTGGTGATGTGGACACCAAAGAACTTGAAGCTCTCAACCTGCTCCACTACAGCCCCATCTATGAGAGTGGGGCAGTGCTCGGTCCTCCTTTTCCTGTAGTCCACAATCATCTCCTTAGTCTAGGTTACGTTGAAGAATAGGTTGTTATTCTGGCACCACCCGGCCAGGTCTCTCACCTCCTCCCTATAGGCTGCCTCGTCGTTGTCTGTGATCAGGCCTACCACTGTTGTGTCGTCTGCAAACTTAATGATGGTATTAGAGTCGTGCCTGGCCATGCAGTCGTGGGTGAACAGGAAGTACAGGAGGGGACTGAGCATGCACCCCTGGGGAACTCCAGTATTGAGGATCAGTGTGGCAGATGTGTTGCTACCTACCCTCACCACCTGGGGGTGGCCCGTCAGGAAGTCCAGGATCCATTTGCAGAGGGAGGTGTTTAGTCCCAGGATCCTTAGCTTAGTGATGAGCTTTGAGGGTACTATGGTGTTGAATGCTGAGCTGTAGTCAATGAATAGCATTCTCACATAAGTGTTCATTTTGTCCAGGTGGGAAAGGGCAGTGTGGAGTGCAATAGAGATTGCATCATCTGTGGATCTGTTTGGGCGGTAGGCAAATTGGAGTGGGTCTAGGATTTCTGGGATAATGGTGTTGGTGTGAGCCATGACCAACCTTTCAAATCACTTCATGGCTACGGACGTGAGTGCTACGGGTCTGTAGTCATTTAGGCAGGTTGCCTTTGTGTTCTTAGGCACAGGGACTATGGTGGTCTGCTTGAAACATGTTGGTATTACAGACTCAATCAGGGACATGTTGAAAATGTCAGTGAAGACACCTGCCAGTTGGTCAGCACATGCCTGGAGCACACGTCCTTGTAATCCGTCTGGCCCCGCAGCCTTGTGTATGTTGGCCTCTTTAAAGGTCTTGCTCATGTTGGCTACGGAGAGCATGATCACACAGTCGTCCGGAACAACTGATGGTGTCATGCATGCCTCAGTGTTGCTTACCTCGAAGCGAGCACAGAAGTGATTTAGCTCGTCTGGTAGGCTAGTGTCACTGGGCAGCTCGCGGCTGTGCTTCCCTTTGTAGTCTGTAATAGTTTGCAGGCCCTGCCACATAAGACGAGCGTTGGAGCTGGTTCAATGATTCAATCTTAGCCTTGTATTGACACGATGCCTGTTTGATGGTTCGTCGCAGGGCATAGCAGGATTTATTGTAAGCTTCCGGGTTAGAGTCCCGCACCTTGAAAGCGGAAGCTCCACCCTTTAGCTCAGTGCAAATGTTGCCTGTAATCCATGGCTTCTGGTTAGGGGGTATGTACGTACAGTCACTGTGGGGACGACATCCTCAATGCACTTATTGATAAAGCCAGTAACTGATGTGGTGTACTCCACAATGCCATCGGATGAATCCCGGAACATGTTCCAGTCTGTGATAACAAAACAGTCCTGTAGTTTAGCATCTGCTTCATCTGAACACTTTTTAAAGACTGAGTCATTGGTGCTTCCTGCTTTAATTTTAGCTTGTAAGCAGGAATCAGGAGGATAGAGTTGTGGTCGGATTTGCCAAATGGAGGGTGAGGGAGAACTTTGTGTGTGTACAGCGAGTACAGGTGATCTAGAATTTCTTTCCCTCTGGTTGCACATTTAACATGTTGTTTGAAATTTGATTTAAGTTTCCCTGCATTATAGTATCCGGCCACTCGGAGCGCCGCCTCTGGGTGAGTGGTTTCCTGTTTGCTTATTTCCTTACACAGCTGACTGAGTGCGGTCTTAGTGCCAGCATCTGTCTGTGGTGGTAAATAAAATAAATAAATAAACAGCCACAAAAAGTATGGCTGAAAACTCTCTAGGCAGGTAATGTGGCCTGCAATTTATCACAATATACTCTACTTAAGGCAAGCATAATCTAGAGACTTCCTTAGATTTTGTGCACCAGCTGTTGTTTACAAATATGCACAGACCACCCCCCCACATCTTACCGGAGTGTGCTGTTCTATCTTGCCGGTGCAGCGTGTATCCCGCTAGCTGAATATCCATCTCGTCATTCAGCCACGATTCCGTGAAACACAGGATATTACAGTTTTTGATGTCCCGTTGGTAGGATATTTATGATCGTACCTCGTCTAATTTATTGCCCAATGACGTTGGCGAGTAGTATTGACGGTAACGGCAGCTTCCCGCCTTCTCCGGGTCCCGACCAGGCATCCGGCTCTTTGTCCTCTGTACCTGCGTCGCTTTCTCTTGCAAATAACGGGGATGTCGGCCCTGTGGGGTGTTTGGAGAATGTCTTGTGCGTTGTCCTTGTTGTAGAAAAAAAAGGTTTTCGCCTGCAAAATCAGTTTTGTTACTCACAGACAATATTTTGACAGTTTTGGAAACTTTGAAGTGTTTTCTATCCTAATCTGTAAATTATATGCATATTCTACGATCTGGACCTAAGAAATAGTCCATTTACCTTGGGAACGTTATTAAAAAAAAATAATAATCTGACCCCTAGCGTCAAGAAGTTAAAACAATATACAAAAACTGGATATAAAAACAGTGTATTAAAACAGTATATAAAAAACAGGATATACAAACTGCATATAAAAACAGGATATAAAAACTGCATATAAAAACAGGATATACAAACTGCATATAAAAACAGGATATAAAAACAGGATATAAAACCGGATGTAAAAATATTATATAAAAACAGTATATTAAAAGAGGATATAAAAACAGGATATAAAACAAGAAAACAAAACTGGATATAAAAACAGGATATAAAAACAGGATATAAAAACAGGATATAAAAAGAGGATATAAGAACCGGAAATAAAAACCGGATATAAAAGTGGAAGAAATTGCTTAAAATAACATTTTACAGCATTTTCCCCATTTGGAAAACTATGTGGGGGTATTTTTTTACTATCCTCCTGTCTATAGGCCTATTTATTATTTGTAGACGGTTGCAGTTTAGTGGCATGACTGTGGCTGTGGTCTCTGGAACAGGTGTCTGTCTTGGACTATCAATGGTCTCTGGTTGGCATGATCCTGGCATGATGCTGGTTGACATGGGTTGGTGCCAGACTCCCAATCTGTCCAATGAAACCTCCCCAGGATGGCTGGAGCGTGTAAGAGGCCCCCTGGAGAAGACATCATTTAAAACACCTGATGGCAAGGAAGGAAGCCAACAGCTCCAGGTTTCACTGTTGTGAAGTGATCATAATTATAACTAGAGAGACTGGAGATATTTTGACAAATAAAAACAACTCTATAAAACCGTACTATATCAAGACGCGTCAGTCTCTCTTCTCTCCTATTCTCAGAGTGAACATACAGTGGGGAGAACAAGTATTTGATACACTGCCGATTTTGCAGGTTTTCCTAGTTACAAAGCATGTAGAGGTCTGTAATTATTATCATAGGTACACTTCAACTATGAGAGACGGAATCTAAAACAAAAATCCAGAAAATCACATTGTATGATTTTTAAGTAATTAATTTGCATTTTATTGCATGACATAAGTATTTAGATACATCAGAAAAGCAGAACTTAATATTTGGTACAGAAACCTTTGTTTGCAATTACAGAGATCATACGTTTCCTGTAGTTCTTGACTAGGTTTGCACATACTGCAGCAGGGATTTTGCCCACTCCTCCCTACAGATCTTCTCCAGATCCTTCAGGTTTCGGGGCTGTCGCTGGGCAATACGGACTTTCAGCTCCCTCCAAAGATTTTCTATTGGGTTCAGGTCTGGAGACTGGCTAGGCCACTCCAGGACCTTGAGATGCTTCTTACGGAGCCACTTCTTAGTTGCCATGGCTGTGTGCTTCGTGTCGTTGTCATCTGGAAGACCCAGCCACGACCCATCTTCAATGCTCTTACTGATGGAAGGAGGTTGTTGGCCAAGATCTCGCGATACATGGCCCCATCCATCCTCCCCTCAATACGGTGCAGTCGTCCTGTCCCCTTTGCAGAAAAGCATCCCCAAAGAATGATGTTTCCACCTCCATGCTTCACGGTTGGATGGTTCTTTGGGGTTGTACTCATACTTCTTCTTCCTCCAAACACGGCGAGTGGAGTTAGACCAAAAAGCTCTATTTTTGTCTCACAGACCACATGACCTTCTCCCATTTTCCCTCTGGATCATCCAGATGGTCATTGGCAAACTTCAGACAGGCCTGGACATGCACTGGCTTAAGCAGGGGACCTTGCGTGCGCTGCAGGATTTTAATCCATGACGGCGTAGTGTGTTACTAATGGTTTTCTTTGAGACTGTGGTCCCAGCTCTCTTCAGGTCATTGACCAGGTCCTGCCGTGTAGTTCTGGCTGATCCCTCACCTTCCTCATGATCATTGATGCCCCACGAGGTGAAATCTTGCATGGAGCCCCAGACCGAGGGTGATTGACCGTCATCTTGAACTTCTTCCATTTTCTAATAATTGCGCCAACAGTTGTTTCCTTCTCACCAAGCTGCTTGCCTATTGTCCTGTAGCCCATCCCAGCCTTGTGCAGGTCTACAATTTTATCCCTGATGTCCTTACACAGCTCTCTGGTCTTGGCCATTGTGGAGAGGTTGGAATCTGTTTGATTGTGTGTGGACAGGTGTCTTTTATACAGGTAACGAGTTCAAACAGGTGCAGTTAATACAGGTGGAGAACAGAGGGCTTCTTAACCTCTAACGAGCCTCTACCCCGGGTCCGGGAGCACCCCCACCCCCCACACACTGATTAGCATACCTAGCATAGCTTCACAAGTAGATAGTAGCATCTAAATATCATTAAATCACAAGTCCAAGACACCAGATGAAAGATACAGATCTTGTGAATAAAGCCACCATTTCAGATTTTTAAAATGTTTACAGGGAAGACAAAATATGTAAATCTATTAGCTAAACACGTTAGCAAAATACACCACTATTCTAACTCCATCAGTTTCTTACTCCTTCAGGTGCTATCACCAATTCGGCTCAACTAAGATATTGATATCCACTAACCAGAAAAAACCTCTTCAGATGACAGTCTGATAACATATTCATGGTATAGGATAGTTTTTGTTAGAAAAAAGTGCATATTTCAGGTAGAAATCACAGTTTACAATTGCACCCACCATCACAAATCGACTAGAATTACTAGATAGAGCAACGTGTATGACCAATTTACTCATCATAAAACATTTCATAAAAATAGAACAAAGCATAGCAATGGAAAGACCCAGTTCTTGTGATTTCAGACCATATTTCAGATTTTCTAAGCGTTTTTCAGCGAAAACACATAAATCGATAAGTTAGCATACCACATGTGCAAACGTTACCAGAGCATCGATTCCAGCCAAAGAGCGCTATAACGTAATCACCGCCAAAATATATTAATTTTTTCACTAACCTTCTCAGAATTCTTCCGATGACACTCCTGTACATCATTTTACAATATACATATACAGTTTGTTCGAAAAGGTGCATATTTAGCCATACAAAACCGTGGTTACACAATAAAAATACTAGGAAATCAAGCCTCAATATGTCTGACGTCATCTATCAGAGTGATCTAGTTTAATTGAAAGCTAATCATATACTTGACTAAAAAATACAGGGTTGACAGCAATCGAAAGACAAATTAGTTCTTAATGCAACCGCTGATTTACATTTTTAAAATTATCCTTTCTTTTCAATACAGGGTTGGCCAAGTGAAGCTTACCAAACAAAATGGCGAAATATGCGTTTAAAATATTTTCGACAAAACACGATTTATCATATTAAATATTGCTTACTTTGAGCTGTTCTTCCATCAGATTCTTGGGCAATGTATCCTTTCTATGTTATAAACGTCTTTTGGTCGATAGATGTCCTCTGTCCTTCGAAATGTCCACCACCAACGACCGACACCCTAAAACGTGTCCAAACTTTCAGAGTGCACAACAAAGAAATTCCTCAAAATCGCACTAAACGGATATAAATTGCTATAAAACGGTTCAAATTAACTACATTATGATGTTTTTAACAACTATAACGACTGAAAACATGACCGGAGAAATATTGCTGGTTAGAAAACGATTTGGAACGAGGCAGGTCCGATGTCCTTCACGCTTCAGGCGCACGATGAGAAAGGGGGGTCTCTGTACATTTTGGTCTTTTATAATGGCTGTGAATGTCCCATCGATTTCATTGAAAACGTGATGACGTACAGACACCAGAGGAAGACGTAGGCAGTGTCGGTTTCTTCATAGCATTCACTGTCGCCTTAAAACAGACCCCAGATCAGAGGTAAAAATTTCTGAAATCTGAACCCTGTCATGAAAAGTGCTGTAGAAATTGTTCTGTACCACTCAGAGACAAAATTCCAACTTCTATAGAAACTAGAAGGTGTTTTCTATCCAATAATAACAATAATATGCATATTGTACGATCAAGAATTTAGCACGAGGCAGTTTAATTTGGAGACACAAATATGCTAATGCGGAACAGCACCCCCTATAGTTGCAAGAAGTAAAAAAAACTAACAGGTCTGTGAGAGCCGGATTCTTACTGGTTGGTAGGTGATCAAATACTTATGTCATGCAATAAAATGCAAATTAATTATTTAAAAATCATACAATGTGATTTTCTGGATTTTTGTTTTAGATTCCGTCTCTCACAGTTGAAGTGTACCTATGATAAAAATTACAGACCTCTACATGCTTTGTAAGTAGGAAAACCTGCAAAATCGGCAGTGTATCAATACTTGTTCTCCCCACTGTATGTATTTATTTCTTTAACCTTTATTTAACCAGGAAGGGCTCATTGATATTTGAAATCTCTTTTTCAAGTGGCGTCCTTGCAAGATAGGCAGCACAAGTCATTACCACATTTTACAGCACGACATGAAAAACTACATAGGATCAGTAAAAAAACCCCATAGAATTCACAAGTAATGAAATCATAATCAAAACAGCTCAATTTCAAAACCATTGACAGGTCAGGGAATCAGCCCAAAATCCTTCCATCAATGATTTAAAAATCCAATCGGGACGAGTTCTTCCAGTTTAAAGTATTTTGTAAGTCGTTCCAAAGCCCTGGCACAGGAGTACATAAAAGCCTTTACCAAAATTCAGTTCGGACATATGGAACAGTTAGCAGATAAAGTCCTCGAGAGAAGAATAGTACCACCAAATCTGAACAATAAAAATTGCCCAAAGAAACATGTAGTAAACACCAAAATGCTGGGTAAATATAAGGTATAGGGCCGCCAACCCTGTAGTCTCAAAGTGCAGTGGTGCATAAGCGGATTTGCATTTAAAATTAAATCGCAAAGCTCATGTAAATAAAGGGTGTCAATTGATCTCCGAAACACTGAGCATTCATGTATAAATATCTCCATAGTCTATAAATGCATAAATGTAGCTGATACTAGCCTCCTTCTGGTTTCAAAAGAAAAACAGGCCGTATCCTTCAAATATAAAATCCCAACTTCAGCTTCAATTTTTTGTAAGTTAAAAAAGGGCCCGTCCACATTAAAATTACCAATATATTATATGCAAGGTTTACAGTCTCAATCTCCCTTGCCCTGACAGGTAGTAATAGGTGAAAGGTTCAGAGGTCTATTTCTTGCTTTAGAAAACACCATTAGTTTAGTTTTGTCAGTATTGAGGATAAGCTTCAATTGACACAAGGTATGTTGAACAGTTTAAAAAGCAGTTTGTAAGTTCTGGAAAGCTTTTGTGAGAGACGAGGCACAACAGTAAATAACAGTTTCATCGGCATAAAAGTGAAGTTGCGCGTTTTGCACATTTTTGTCTAAATGATTTATATAAATAGTGAATACGAGAGGACCAAGTACAGAGCCCTGGGGCACACCATTACAGACGGACAATTTAACAGACATGAGCCCATCAAATTGAGTGCACTGAGTTCTATCAGACAGATAGTTAGCAAACCATGCAACTGCATGCTCTGAAAGACCTACRCWCRRCAATCTCTGCCTYAGTATAGCATGATCAACTGTATCAAAAGCCTTAGAGAGATCAATAAAAAGTGAGACACAGTGCTGTTTTTTGTCAAGGGCTTCAGTGATATCATTTAAAACCTTCATGGCTGCTGTAATTGTGCTATGCTTCTTCCTGAAGCCCGATTGGTACATTGATAAATTAGAGTTAGTAAATAAAAACTATTTTAGCTGGTCACTAACAAGGGTTTCAAGTATTTTCACCAGGGGTGACAGCTTTGAGATTGGCCTGTAATTATTTAAAAGAGTTGGATCTCGCCCTTTTAAAAGTAGTAGGACAAATGCTGATTTCCAGATCTTGGGAATTTCATTACATTCCAGGGTTAGATTGAACAGATAGGTAAGTGGTTCAGCTATGAAATCAGCTGCCAGATTTAAAAAGCAGGGATCCAAAAGATCAGGACCTGCAGGCTTTCTCTGATCTAAGGATTTCAGGGCTTTATGTACCACCTGCACTGAGAATGGCAAAAAGCAAAAAGTTTGACGAGCTCTCACTGGTTCATCCACACAGGGTTGTACAGAGACAGAGGACACTGGTTCATCCACACAGGGTTGTACAGAGACAGAGGACACTGGTTCATCCACACAGAGAGAGATGGCAAGACAGAGGACACTGGTTTTTTATTCTGACAACACAGGGTCGGACAGAGACAGAGGACACTGTTCATCACCAGGGTTGGACAGGACAGAGGACACTGGTTCATCCACAGGGTTGGACATGAGACAGAGGACACTGGTTCATCCAACACGGGTTGGCAGAGACAGAGGGATCACGAGTGGATGAACCAATTTCATCCACACAGGGTTTGGACAGAGACAGAGGACACTTGGTTCATCCACACGGGGTTTGGACAGACGACAGAGGACACTGGTTATCACCACCGGGTTGGACAGAAGACATGGTTCAAACCAAGGGTACGAACACTGGTTCATACCAAACACAGGGTTGACAGAGACAGAGGACACTGTTCATCCACACATGGCGGTGTGGACAGAGACAGAGGAACTGGTTCATGCCAACGTTGCAGGCAGCAGGTCACAGAGTGGACAGAGAACAGAGGACAGCTGTTCATCCACCAGGGTTGGACAGATTACAGGAGGAGCACTGGTTCACCAACACAAGGGTTGTAACAGGACAGAGGACATCGCGTTATTGCCACACACGGTTGGACAGAGACAGAGGACCACGGTTGATGCCACAAGGGTTGGACAGAGCCAGAACTTCACAGGGTGGAAGCAAGCAAGACTGGTTTCTTATCCACAGAGGGTTGGACAGATGACAGAGGACACTGGTTCATCCACACCGGGTTGTACAGAGACAGCCGACACTGGTTCATCCCCACGACCGGT
>NW_019943174.1:43151-44890 GCF_002910315.2 Salvelinus sp. IW2-2015
CAGGGTTGGACAGAGACAGAGGACACTGGTTCATCCACACAGGGTTGGACAGAGACAGAGGACACTGGTTCATCCACAGGGTTGTACAGAGACAGAGGACACTGAATCAAACAGCCTACCAGATGATACAAAGTGCTCATTGAATCAATTCAGCATTTCAGTTTAGTCAAATACAGCAACAGAGTCATTCAATACACATGACGGTAAATCATTAACATTACTGTTACCAGACATAGACTTAATAACCTTGCACGGCTTCTCTTTTTTTAGAGACCTACTGCAAGCGAATTCTACGAGTGAGTTTCCAGACAATACAAAACAGTCATTTAAAACCATTAGACTTTGGTAGTGACACAAATTCGTACTGTTCACACCATGCCACAAATGCATCGGCTCTTGAACGAGTGGACCTGGTGAAAAATAACGAGTTCCCGCAGACAAAATGTCTAATGGACGGGAAAGCACATTGTCAGATATACTCACCCTGCAACAATGTTCGTTTTCTCCAGAGTTCAGTAAAGTCAGTGTATTTAGAATTATCACGAAAATTGTAATTTTCTCTAAGAGATGTAAGACATAGAGGCCAAGGAAAGGTAAGAGGAGAGAGGGACTGTGTGTATATATGTGTCTGTATGTGAGTGTGTGTGTATAGACAGAGTGTGTGTGACATCATTCTGTTGTGAATTTCTTACCCCATGCCAGTGTTTGCTGAACCATGCTAGGCCCCAGCATGGAAGATGGCATTGAAGGAGTAAGCAGCATGGGTAATATAACAGTGTGTGTTGGCAGGGTTAGAGTAGCTGGACTAGAGGCCCTGGTGAATACAACCTGTTTCCATTTAAGCCCTGCATTGCTGCAGCCTGCCTGTGACATTTTGCTTGTCTGGGGAGTGGGCAGAGTCTTAGCCATCTCTCTCTCTCTCTCTCTCTCTCTCTCTCTCTCTCTCTCTCTCTCTCTCTCTCTCTCTCTCTCTCTCTCTCTCCCTCCTCTCTCTCTCTCTCTCTCTCTCTCTCTCTCTCTCTCTCTCTCTACGCTCTCCCCCTATCTCTCTCTCTCTCTCTCTCTCTCTCTCTCGTCTATCTCTCATCTCTCTCTCGCCTCTCACTCTCTTCTCTCTCTTCTGCTCTCTCTCTCTGCTTCGTCTCTCGCTCCTCTCTCTCGCTTCTCTCGCTCTCTCTCTGTCTCTCTTCTGCTGTCATAAGTGCACACACACACACACACACAAAGACAAATGCACACACACTCACCTCTCATGTCAACTCTCTATGCTATGTGTGACTAAGAGGTTGCATGGGAGGCTGGTAAACTCTATATTCCACATGTTCTAATACATCCAATTTGAGGGCTGATCTGCCAGAAAACACTGTTGATGTACAACAGCACTCAAGGTCATGACAACATGGTGGATAGAACAGAACCTATTCAACCACACACATTAGAGCTGCATATTAGACATGTGTGTCTCTCCATACTCCCTGCTGTGACAACTCCTACAAACAAAGACTGTGGGATGGCAATCCATTCTGTGTCAATTATCAATTTTATATCAAGTGGTTCCTTGAAGGAATGGCCTGTGTGGTGCAGCCCATGAGTGGTGACTGAAGGAATGCTGTGGTTCACGCCTGGAGTGTGACTGAAGGAATGCTGTGGGTGGCACGCGACCCATGAGTGTGACTGAAGGAATGCTGTGCGTGCGCGCACCATGAGTGTGACTGAAGGAATGCTGTAGGCTTGCGCCC
>NW_019943174.1:46666-107023 GCF_002910315.2 Salvelinus sp. IW2-2015
AGGACCATGGTTATTGACTGGGGGGTTGAGGACCATGGTTATTGACTGGGGGTTGAGGACTGTGGTTATTGACTGGGGGGGTTGAGGACCGTGGTTATTGACTGGGGGGTGGAGGACTGTGGTTATTGCTGGGGGGTTGAGGACCGTGGTTATTGACTGGGGGGTGGAGGACTGGTGGTTATTGACTGGGGGGTTGAGGACCGTGGTTATTGACTGGGGGGTGGAGGACTGTGGTTATTGACTGGGGGGGTTGAGGACCATGGTTATTGACTGGGAGGGTTGAGGACATGGTTATTGACTGGGGGATTGAGGACTGTGGTTATTGACTGGGGGGTTGAGGACTGTGGTTATTGACTGGGGGGTTTGAGGACCGTGGTTATTGACTGGGGGTGGAGGACTGTGGTTATTGACTGGGGGGGTTGAGGACGCGTGGTTATTGACTGGGGGGTGGAGGACTGTGGTTATTGACTGGGGGGGTTGAGGACCGTGGTTATTGACTGGGGGGTGGAGGACTGTGTTATTGACTGGGGGGGTTGAGGACCGTGGTTATTGACTGGGGGGGTTGAGGACTGTGGTTATTGACTGGGGGGGTTGAGGACTGTGGTTATTGACTGTGGTTATTGACTGGGGGGGTTGAGGACCATGGTTATTGACTGGGGGGTTTGAGGACCGTGGTTATTGACTGGGGGGGGTTGAGGACCGTGGTTATTGACTGGGGAGTTGAGGACTTGTGGTTATTGACTGCGGGGTGGAGGACTGTGGTTATTGACTGGGGGGGGGTTGAGGACCGTGGTTATTGACTGGGGGGGTGGAGGACTGTGGTTATTGATGGGGGGGGGGGGATTGAGGCCCGTGGTTATTGACTGGGGGAGTGAGACTGTGGTTATTGACTGGGGGGGTGGAGACTGTGGTTATTGACTGGGGGGGGGGGTTGAGGACCGTGGTTATTGACTGGGGGTTGAGGACCATGGCTATTGACTGGGGGGTGAGGACTGTGGTTATTGACTGGGGGGGGTTGAGGACTGTGGTTATTGACTGGGGGGTTGAGGACCATGGTTATTGACTGGGGGGGGGGGTGAGGACCGTGGTTATTGACTGGGGGGATTTGAGGACTGTGGTTATTGACTGGGGGGGTGAGGACTGTGGTTATTGACTGGGGATTGAGGACTGTGGTTATTGACTGGGGGGTTGAGGACCGTGGTTATTGACTGGGGGATGAGGACTGTGGTTATTGACTGGGGGGGTGAGGACTGTGGTTATTGACTGGGGGTTGAGGACCATGGTTATTGACTGGGGGTTGAGGACCGTGGTTATTGACTGGGGGGTGAGGACTGTGGTTATTGACTGGGGGGGTGAGGACTGTGGTTATTGACTGGGGGGGTTGAGGACTGTGGTTATTGACTGGGGGGGTGAGGACTGTGGTTATTGACTGGGGGGGTGAGGACTGTGGTTATTGACTGGGGGTTGAGGACCATGGTTATTGACTGGGGGGTTGAGGACTGTGGTTATTGACTGGGGGGTTGAGGACCGTGGTTATTGACTGGGGGGGTTGAGGACCATGGTTATTGACTGGGGGCTTGAGGACTGTGGTTATTGACTGGGGGGGGGTTGAGGACCGTGGTTATTGACTGGGGGAGTTGAGGACCGTGGTTATTGACTGGGGGGTGAGGACTGTGGTTATTGACTGGGGGGGTTGAGGACTGTGGTTATGACTGGGGGGGGTTGAGGACTGTGGTTATTGACTGGGGGGGTTGAGGACCATGGTTATTGATGGGGGGGGTTGAGGACCGTGGTTATTGACTGGGGGGTTGAGGACCATGTTTATTGACTGGGGGAGTTGAGACTGTGGTTATTGACTGGGGGTTGAGGACCATGGTTATTGACTGGGGGTGGAGGACCATGGTTATTGACTGGGGGGAGTTGAGGACTGTGGTTATTGACTGGGAGGGTTGAGGACCATGGTTATTGACTGGGGGGGGGTGAGGACTGTGGTTATTGACTGGGGGACTGAGGACTGTGGTTATGACTGGGGGGGTGAGGACCATGGTTATTGACTGGGGGTTGAGGACCGTGGTTATTGACTGGGGGGTGAGGACTGTGGTTATTGAATGGGGGGTGAGGACTGTGGTTATTGACTGGGGGGGATTGAGGACTGTGGTTATTGACTAGGGAGATTGAGGACTGGGTTATTGACTGGGGGGTGAGGACTGTGGTTATTGACTGGGGAGTGGAGGACCGTGGTTATTGACTGGGGGGTGGAGGACTGTGGTTATGACTGGGGGGGGTTGAGGACTGTGGTTATTGACTGGGGGAGTGAGGACTGTGGTTATTGACTGGGGGAGTGGAGGACCGTGGTTATTGACTGGGGGGGTGGAGGACTGTGGTCTATTGACTGGGGGGCTTGAGGACTGTGGTTATTGACTGGGGGGGTGAGGGACTGTGGTTATTGACTGGGGGAGTGAGGACCGTGGTTATTGACTGGGGGGCTTGAGGACTGTGGTTATTGACTGGGGGGGCTTGAGGACCATGGTTATTGACTGGGGGGCTTGAGACTGTGGTTATTGACTGGGGGGTGGTTGAGGACCATGGTTATTGACTGGGGGGGGTTGAGGACCGTGGTTATTGACTGGGGGGTGGAGGACCGTGGTTATTGACTGGGGGAGTTGAGGACCGTGGTTATTGACTGGGGGGTGAGGACTGTGGTTATTGAATGTAACCATGACTGGGAGGGGGTGAACTGCGGGATTGGCTAGTGGGATAGCTGAGATTGGCTAGTGGGATAGCTGTGATTGGCTAGTGTGATAGCTGTGATTGGCTTGGCAGATAGCTGGGATTGGCTAGTGGGAAAATTGGGATTGGCTAGTGTGATAGCTGGGATTGGCTAGTGGGATAGCTGGGATTGACTAGTGGGATAACTTGGAGTGGCTAGTGGGATAGCTTGGAGTGGCTAGTGGGATAGCTTGGAGTGGCTAGTGGGATAGCTAGGGTTGGCTAGTGGGATAACTTGGAGTGGCTAGTGGGATAGCTTGGAGTGGCTAGTGGGATAGCTTGGAGTGGCTAGTGGGATAACTTGGAGTGGCTAGTGGGATAGCTTGGAGTGGCTAGTGGGATAGCTAGGGTTGGCTAGTGGGATAGATGGGATTGGCTGGTGGGATAGCTGGGATTGGCTCGTGGGACAGCTGGGATTGAAAATCTCGTACAACACTGTGTTCACAGAACAGCGCAAACTGTCTCTAACCAGAATAGAAAGAGGAGTGGGAGGCCCCGGTGCACAACTGAGCAAGAGGACAAGTACATTACAGTGTCTAGTTTGAGAAACAGCTGGCAGTCCTCATCTGGCAGCGAACTTAATTGTACCCGCAAAGCACCAGTCTAAATGTCAACGGTGAAGAGGCGACTCCGGGATGCTGGCCTTCTAGGCAGAGTTCCTCTGTCCGGTGTCTGTGCTCTCAATCTTTTATTTTTATTGGCCAGTCTGAGATGTGGCTATTTCTTTGCAACTCTTCACCACATGGGGGCGGCCCGTTAGAAAGTCCAGGACCCAATTGCACAGGGCAGGGTTGAGACCCAGGGCCTCCAGCTTGATAATGAGCTTGGAGGGTACTACAGTGTTGAATGCTGAGCTGTAGTCAATGAACAGCATTCTTACGTAGGTATTCCTCTTGTCCAGATGGGATAGGGCAGTGTGATGGTGATTGCATCGTCTGTGGACCTGTTGGGGTGGTATGCAAACTGAAGTGGGTCTAGGGTGGCCAGTAAGGTGGAGGTGATATGATCCTTGACTAGTCTCTCAAAGCACTTCATGATGACAGAAGTGAGTGCTACAGGGCGGTAGGCATTTAGTTCAGTTCTCTTTGCCTTGGGTACAGGAACAATGGTGGCCATCTTGAAGCATGTGGGGACAGCAGACTGGGATAGGGAGGATGTGGCTAGGGATGCCATCTGGGCCAGCAGCCTATTGAGGGATAACTAGGATAGGGGGCAACATTTTCATGTTATGTATTTGATTTCTTTAACCTTTAGTTACCAGGAAGGGCTCATTGGATATTTGAATATCTCTTTTTTATCAAGTGCTCGTCTTTGCCAAGAAGGCAGCACAAGTCATTACACATTTACAACAGACTGAAACTACAGGTATCTAGTAAAAAAACATAGACATTCACAAGTAAATAAATCATACAACCCAATCACTCAATAACATGACGTCAGGGAAGTCAGCGAAAATGCCTCACTCACATGATTTAAAAACCAACTCGGGACAATTCTCTCCACGTTTTAAAAAGTATTCTGTAAGTCGTGTTCCAAGCCGTTGGCATCACGAAACATAAACTAGCCCTTTTACAAGATTCAGTTCGGACATATGGATAGACAGTTAGCAGATAAAGTCACTGCGAAGGAGATGAAGTACCGCACCAATATCCTTTAACAATAAAATGCCCAGAAAATGGTAGTGAACCCAAAATGCTTGTAATATATAAGTACTCAGCCACAGCCAACCTGTATATATAAGTGCAGTGGTGCACAAGGGTTTTGCCAGTTTAAATAAATCGCAAAGGCTCCATAGGAAATAAAGCGGTGGTCAATCTCTCACAACAGCTGAGAGGCCTTCAGTTATGAAAAGCTCATAGTCTAGTAAAGTGCATAGACTGTAGCTGATACTAGCCTCCTTCTGGTTTCAAAAGAAAACAGGCCCGTATGCCTCAAATAACAACTCCCAACTTCAGCTTCATATTTTGTAAGTACAAAAAAGGCCGTCGATCAATTAAAATTCCAATATAGTATATGAGGTTACAGCTCAATCTCTTGCCTGACAGGTACTAATAGGTGAAAGAGTTCAAGAGGTACTCTTCTTGCTTTAGAAACACCATTAGTTTATTGGTCAGTATGAGGATAGCTTCAATTGACACACAGGTAATGCAGTTGAACATGTTTAAGGAAGCAGCTTGGTAAGTTTCTGGAAAGCTTTTGTGAGAGACCGAGCGCCACAACAGTAAATAACCATTTCTCGGCATAACAGTGAAGTTGCCACGTTTGTGCACATTTTTGTCAAAGTATATAATAAATAGTGATACGACGGCGACCAAGTACTACCGAGGCCCTGGCCCATCCATACAGAACGGACAATTTACAGACATGAGCGGCTACGAAATTGAGTGCCGAGATTCTATCAGACAGATAGTTAGGCACCATGCCAACTGCCATGCTCTGAAAGCTACGCACCGGCAGATCTCTGCCTCAGTATAGCATGATCAATGTATAAAGCCTTAGAGAGATCAATAAAAAGTGGACCACAGTGCTGTTTTTCCTTGGGGTTTTTCTTTTTATCTTCAAGGGCTTCAGTGAATTCATGTTAAAACCTTCATGGCCTGTAAGTGTGCTGATGCTTCTTCCTAAGCCCGATGTTCATTGATAAATTAGAGTTAGTAATAAAAAACTATTTAGCTGTCACTACAAGAGGTTTCAAGTATTTTTCACCAGGGGTGACAGCTTGTAGAATTCGGCCATGTAAGTTATTTAAAAGTTGGTACTTCCCTTTAAAGTAGTGAGGACAAATGCTTGATTCCGATCTTGGCGATATTCAATTACATGTCCGGGTTTAGATTGAACAGATAGGTAAGTGGTTCAGCTATGCAATCACGCCTGCCAGTTAAAAAGCAGGGATCCAAACCGATCAGCGAGCCTGACATGGCTTTCTCGATCTAGCGATTTCAGCGGCTTTATGTACCACCTGCACTGAGAATGGCAAAAAGCAAAAAGTTTAGACGAGCTCTCACTGGTTCATCCACACAGGGTTGTACAGAGACAGAGACTCACCACCCAGTGTGACAGGACCTGTTCATCCACACAGGTTGGACAAGAGACAGCAGCACTGTGTTTCATGCCACCACAGGGTGGACAGAGACAAGGACATCTGTTTCTCCACCAGGGTTCGGATCCAGAGACAGAGGGACACTGGTTCACACACAGGGTTGACAGAGACAGAGTGACAACTGGTTCCCTAATCAGGGTTGGACAGAGAACGAGGACTACTGGTTAATCCACACCAGGGTTGGACAGAGACAGAGGAACTGGTTCATCCAACACAGGTGGACAGAGACCAGGCGGACACTGGTTCATTGCACAGGGTTGGACAGAGACAGAAGACACTGGTTCTATCCACCAGGGATTTGGCAAGAGACCAGAGACACTGGTTCATCCCACACAGGGACTTGGATAGAGAAGAGGACACTGGTCATCCCACGGTGCAAGGCAACATGGGGTTCATCAGGCACAGAGACAGGGACACTGGTTCATCCACACAGGAGACAGAGACAGCAGGACACTGTCACCACCACATGGGTTTGACACGAGACAGAGACACGTGGTTCATCCCCACACAAGGGTTGGGACAGAGACAAGGACACTGCTCACCAACACAGGGTTGTACTGAGAAGAGCGACAACTGCTTTATCCACACACGTGGATCAGAAATGACAGAGGACACGTGGTGTCATCACAAGGGTATGCAGACAGACGAGAGGACACTGGTTCATCCACCATGGGCGTTTGGACAGCAGGACACGAGGACACTGGTCACGCAACACAGGGTTGTAACAGACAGACGGACACGGTTCATGCCACACACCGGTTGGACAGAGACGTAGGACACTGGTTGCATCCACACAGGGATTGGACAGAGACAGAGGACACTGGTTCATCCACCAGGGGTTGTGACAGAGCAAGGACACTGTTCTCTCCACACGGGTTGTGACAGAGACGAGGACATTGTTGCCCGCCTGTCAATGGTCATCCACAGGGTTGTTATCGAGACAGAGGACACTGCAATCAAACAGCCACCAGATGATATCAAAGGTGTCATTTGAATCAATTCAGCATTCAGTTAAGTCAAGATTAAGCAACAGAGTCATTCAATTACACCTGACGGTAAATATTAACTTACTGTTGACCAGACATAGACTTAATAACCTTGCACGGCTTCTCTTTTTGAGACCCGACCCCCCCTACTGCAGCCGATCTCTACGAGTGAGTTCCAGACAATAACAACAGGTCATTTACAAACCATGTAGACTATTGGTAGTGACACAAATTCTCTGTGTCACCACCATGCCACAATGGCATGCGGCTCTTGCACGAGTGGCCTGGGAAAAAAACGAGTTCCCGCGACAAAAATGTCTAAATGGACGTGGAAAGTCACATTGTCAGAATAGCTGCACCCTGCAACAATGTTCGTTTCTCAGAGTTCGTTAACAAGCACAACGCTCAAAGAGCTTATTCCACCACGAAATTATCACGAAACATTGTAATTTTCTTAGAGATGTAAGCACACGAGGACCAAGGAAGAGGGAAGAGGACACAACGAGAGGACTGTGTGTATATATGTGTCTGGTTGTCGAGCCACATGTGGTGTGTTATAGAAACCAAGGTGTACACATTCTGTTTGAACACCACAACCCAGTGCCAGTGTTTGCTGAACCAGTGCTAGGTGCCCCACACACAGACAATGCACAGCCGGCATTGAAGAGGATAAGTAAGCAGCATGGTTAAATTAACAAGTCGTGTGTTTGGCAGGGTTAGCAGTAGCTGGACTGAATGCCCTGTGTGAACTGACAAACACTGTCCTTTAAGCCCAGCATTGCTGCCGCCTGCTGTTGCATTTTGCTTTCCTGGGGAGACAGACAGCTTAGCCATCTCCTCTCTCAACCTCAATCTCTTTATAAACAATCTCTTCTCTCTCTCTCTGCTCTCCGCCTTCTATCTCTCGCTCTCTCTCTCTCTCTCCTCCTCTCTCTTCTCTCCTCTTCTCTCTCTCTTCTCTCTCTCTCTCTCTCATCCTTCTCCTCCATCCTCCTCTCTCTCTCTCTCTCTCTCTCTCTCTTCTCTCTCTCCTCTCTCTCTATCTCCTCCTCTCTTCCTCCTCTCTCTCTCTCTCTTCTCTCTCTCTCCTCTCTCTCCTCTCTCCGTCCTCTCTCTCTCTCTGTCAAATGCACACCACACACCTCACTCACCCTTCCACTCTGCTTATGATGTCTAGGTTTGGGGCTTCTTTATTCGACTCTCTACCAATAGCTGCTGCACTGTGTCACTGCCCGGTTCATGGAACAGATCTTCAAACATTAGACTCATTGCTTCTGTTCTTCTCATATCCCGCTTCTCTCTCTCACCTAACTGTGGTATGGCACACTTATTCACATTATCGAATAGCACACATGTTCCATGCACACGAATCCTGTCGGTCAATCCTCTCATGATGTGACTAGAGGATGCATTGCTGGGCACGCTGGAGTAACTCTAAGAATCCATGTGGTAGCATAACTCCACATTGACGGTGATCTGGAACAGAAAGACACTGTGTGTAAGCGCTCAGTCTGATGTGACACTGGGGATAGGAAAGAACCGTTTACGGCCACCATTCGAGCTGGTGACTGAAGGCATCTGCTTGTATCACGCCCTGACTTCACTCACAGAAGACTGTGGGATGGCATCTTGCCTGGTCTTATCATAGACAGTGTCCATGAAGGAATGCTGTGGTGCACCCCGATGAGTGTGACTGAAGATGTCGTGGACCCCATGGTAGGTGCTGTGTGTGGCACGCCTGAGTGAGAAATGCTGGGCACATGGAGTAGAGAATGCTGTCGAGGGCACCCCATGAGTGTGCACTGAAGGAATGCTGTGTCATGCTGGAGTGTGACGATAATTTCTGGGTAGCACGCCCATGAGTGTGACTGAAGGAAATGCTGGTGCCCTGTAGGCAGCAAGAATGCTGTGCAACGTGATATGAACTGAAGTGATGTGGTCAACACCTGTATGTGACTAGACGGACATGCTGGTGCCCACTGGTTAGTGACTGAAGGAATGCCTGTGGTGCACCTAGTATTGGAAGCGCACCCTGAGACTGTGACTGAGACAGTGTGACACTGCAGTGTAGACAGGAGTAGCGCTCAAACGTGGTGTGACTGAAGAATGCTGATGTGACACGTGGAGTAGTGACTGATAGAATGCCGTGGTGCACCCTGGTGATAGGAATGCGTGCATGCACCCAAATGGACTGAAGATCTTGGCTGATCCCTGACTAGTGATCAAGTATCTGACTGTAGAGTGCACCTGAATGGCTTTATTACTGAACGGACATGACTGGGGGGGGTTGAGGCACCTGGTTATTGACTGGGGGTTGAGGACCTGGGTTATCTGGACTGGGGGGGTTGAGGACCATGGTTATTGAACTGGGGGGTGGAGGACTGTGGTTACTGACGGGGGTGAGGACTGTGGTTATTGACTGGGGGGTGAGGATGGTGTTATTGACTGGGGGGTTGAGGACGTGGTTATTGACTGGGGGTGGAGGACTGTGGTATTGACTGGGGGGGTTGGTAGGACCATGGTTATTGACTGGGGGGTTGAGGACCGTGGTTATTGCTGGGGGGTTGAGTGACTGTGTTATTGACTGGGGGGTGGAGGACTGTGGTTATTGACTGGGGGTTGAGGACCGTGGTTATGACGGGGGGTGAGGACTGGTTATTGACTGGGGGTTGAGGACCATGGTTATTGATGGGGGTTGGAGACTGTGTTATTGACTGGGGGGGTTGAGGACCGTGGTTATTGACTGGGGGTGGACTGGGTTATTGACTGGGGGGGTAGGACCGTGGTTATTGACTGGGGGTGGAGACTTGGTTATTGACTGGGGGGTTGAGGACCGTGGTTATTGACTGGGGGTGGAGGACTGTGGTTATTGACTGGGGGGTTGAGGACGTGGTTATGTGGACTGGGGGGTTGAGGACCATGGTTATTGACTGGGGGGATTGAGGACTGTGGTTATTGACTGGGGGTTGAGGACGTGGTTATTGACTGGGGGGTTGAGGACCGTGGTTATTGACTGGGGGGTGGAGGACTGTGGTTATTGACTGGGGGTTGAGGACCGTGGTTATTGATGGGGTGGAGAGACTGTGGTTATTGACTGGGGGGGGTTGAGGACCGTGGTTTTGACTGGGGTTGGAGGACTGTGGTTATTGACTGGGGGGGTTGAGGACCGTGGTTATTGACTGGGGGTTGAGGACTGTGGTTATTGACTGGGGGTGGACTGTGGTTATTGACTGTGGTTATTGACTGGGGGTTGAGGACCATGGTTATTGACTGGGGGTTGAGGACCGTGTTATTGACTGGGGGGGGTTGAGGACCGTGGTTATGACTGGGGGGTGAGGACTGTGGTTATTGACTGCGGGGTGGAGGACTGTGGTTATTGACTGGGGGGGGGGTTGAGGACCGTGGTTATTGACTGGGGGGTGAGACTGTGGTTATGATTGGGGGGGGATGAGGCCCGTGGTTATTGACTGGGGAGTGAAAGACTGTGGTTATTGACTGGGGGGTGGAAGACTGTGGTTATTGTGGGGGGGGGGGTTGAGGACCGTTGGTTATTGACTGGGGGGTTGAGGACCATGGTATTGCTGGGGGGTTGAGGACTGTGGTTATTGACTGGGGGGGTTGAGGACTGTGGTTATTGACTGGGGGGTTGAGGGACCTGGGTTATTGACTGGGGGGGGGGGGGGGTTGAGGACCGTGGTTATGTGACTGGGGGAGGTTGAGCCTGTGGTTATTGACTGGGGGGTGAGGACTGTGGTTATTGACTGGGGTTGAGGACTGTGGTTATTGACTGGGGGGGTTGAGGACCGTGGTTATTGACTGGGGGGAGAGGACTGGTGTTATGTACTGGGGGGTGAGGACTGTGGTTATTGACTGGGGGGTTGCGACTATGGTTATTGACTGGGGGTTAGGACCGTGGTTATTGACTGGGGGGGTTGAGGACGTGGTTATTGACTGGGGGGGTGGGACTGTGGTTATTGATCGGGGGGGGTTGAGGACTGTGGTTATTGACTGGGGGGTGAGGACTGTGGTTTGACTGGGGGGTGAGGACGTTGTATTGACTGGGGGGTTGAGGACCATGGTTATTGACTGGGGGGTGAGGACTGTGGTTATTGACTGGGGGGTTGAGGACGTGGTTATTGACTGGGGGGGTTGAGGACCATGTTATTGACTGGGGGCTTGAGGACTGTGGTTATTGACTGGGGGGGTGAGGACCGTGGTTATTGACTGGGGGAGTGAGGACCGTGGTTATTGACTGGGGGGTGAGGGACTGTGGTTATTGACTGGGGGGGTTGAGGACTGTGGTTATTGACTGGGGGGGGTTGAGGACTGTGGTTATTGACTGGGGGGTTAGGACTGGTTATTGACTGGGGGGGTTGAGGACCGTGGTTATTGACTGGGGGTTGAGGACCATGTTTATTGACTGGGGGAGTTGAGGACTGTGGTTATTGACTGGGGGTTGAGGACCTGGTTATTGACTGGGGGGTGGAGGACCATGTGTATTTGACTGGGGGGAGTTTGAGGACTGTGGTTATTGACTGGGAGGGTTGAGGACCATGGTTTTTATGACTGGGGGGGTGAGGACTGTGGTTATTGGGGGGGGGGGTGTGGGACTGGAGGACTGTGTTATTGACTGGGGGTTGAGGACCATGGTTATTGACTGGGGGTTGAGGACCGTGGTTATTGACTGGGGGGAGTAGGACTGTGGTTATTGAAGGGGGGGTGAGGACTGTGGTTATTGACTGGGGGGGATTGAGGACTGTGGTTATTGACTAGGGGATTGAGGACTGTGGTTTTGACTGGGGGGTGAGGACTGTGGTTATTGACTGGGGAGTGGAGGACCGTGGTTATTGACTGGGGGGGTGGAGACTGTGGTTATTGACTGGGGGGGTTGAGGACTGTGGTTATTGACTGGGGGAGTGAGGACTGGGTTATTGACTGGGGGAGTGGAGGACCGTGGTTATTGAGCTGGGGGGTGGAGGACTGTGGTTATTGACTGGGGGGCTTGAGGACTTGTGGTATTGACTGGTGGGGTGAGGACTGGTGGTTATTGACTGGGGAGTGGAGGACCGTGTTATTGACTGGGGGCTATGAGACTGTGGTTATTGACTGGGGGCTTGAGGACCATGGTTATTGACTGGGGGGCCTTGAGTACTGTGGTTATTGACTGGGGGGGTGGTGAGGACCATGGTTATTGACTGGGGGGGTTAGGACTGTGGGTTTTGACTGGGGGGTGGAGACCGTGGTTATTGACTGGGGAGTCGTACCTATGATAAAAATTACAGACCTCTACATGCTTTGTAAGTAGGAAAACCTGCAAAATCGGCAGTGTATCAAATACTTGTTCTCCCCACTGTATACCCAAATGATTCTCTGTAAACAACTACTGACACACTCCACCATCTTGTCTCTCTCTCTGTGGGGCTCAATCTGGAGACCACTGTGTGTAGTGTGTACTTAACAATCAAGTCTCTGTGTATCTCTGTGTATCCTCCATAATCCTGAGATACTGCGTCCCAAATGGCAGCCTAATCCCTGTTTAGTGCATGACTGTTGACTACGGCACTATATGCAGCCCATAGGGCTCTGGTCAAAAGTTGTGCACTAAACAGGGAACAGCTAGGCACAGTGTTGGAGGGGGGAAGTATAGGCCTCAACACATAATTTGAAGAGTTTGGAGTCTTCACTACACTTATGTAATCAAGTCTATCTACTTAGAAACAGAAGAGATAAGATGTATAGACAGCCTGTTATCAGCCTGAAAACATCATCCTGGTACGTTTTTGAAAAAAAGGTCAAATGTCACAGTTGTTGATGTTTTTCTCAATACATTAGGTTCAATGGGAAACGGTGAGTGTTACAGTGTTGACGTTTATGTCAATACATTGCAGTCAATGGGAAAAGACTGTCACCGTGTTGATGCTTATGTCAGTAGGAAAAGATCAGTGTCACAGGTTTGATGCCTAAGTGGGCTTGACAATCTGGACCCTCTCTTTCTAAAATGATCCGCCGCAATTGTTGCAACCCCTATTACTAGCCTGTTCAATCTCTCTTTCGTATTGTCTGAGATTCCTAAAGATTGGAAAGCTGCCGCAGTCATCCCCCTCTTCAAAGGGGGGAACACTCTTGACCCAAACTGTTACAGACCTATTTCTATCCTACCCCGCCTTTCTAAGGTCTTCGAAAGCCAAGTTAACAAACAGATCACCGACCATTTCGAATCCCACCGTACCTTCTCTCCGCTATGCAATCTGGTTTCCAAGCTGGTCATGGGTGCACCTCAGACACGCTCAAGGTCCTAAACGATATCATAACCGCCGTCGATAAAAGACAATACTGTGCGTGTGTGCTTATAGTTTTGTGTGTGGTGAATGGTTTAACGTGTTTAAAAAATCTTGAGTTGCAAGGAACAATATTTGCAGAGACTAGCTTTTCAGTCAGACTCATGGTTGTCTACAGAGTGGGTGATGATGGAAACCCAGATAGACTGTAACACTATGATGTCTCTCTCTCTTAGTACAGGACAGCTTACCTTTAGCCTGGGGAGAGACTTAACTTATAACTGCGGTCTTGAAGTTGGTATTCAAATCACAAATTATTTCTGATGAGAAATCGTTTCTCTCGCTCTCTCTCTCTCTCTCTGACCCCCCCCTCTATCTCTCGCTCTCTCTCTCTCTGCCCCCTCTCTCCATTTCTCTCCCCTTCTCTCTCCCTCCCTCTCTCATCCCTCTTCTTTCGATCAGCCTATATGCCAAAGGTGATGTTCTGAACTGTAACTGCTCTCTCGTTCTAACTATCATCCCTCTCTCCTCCACAGAGAAGCCGATGGCCCGAGGCCCTCCCGGAGGAGTCTTGGGGGTGCTGGGTGGGGTCGTAGCCGCTGGGCTCCTCATCGCCATGGCCGTCACTGTCTTCATGGTCTGTCGGCGGCAGCAGAAGACCCGCACCAACACTGACAATGATCTGTGAGTTCCCAAGGGCGGGTGGGGCAAGTGAGTGGGACAAGTGAGTGGGGCGAGTGGGTGGACGGGTGGGTGAGTGAGTTGGTGAGTGAGTTGGTGAGTGAGTGGGATAGCTAGATGTCTAAACAAAAGACTCCACTTCGCCAGATGATTACATGACCCATCAAGTTAGCTAGATGTGTCTGGGGTGATTACAGCCATCTATTGTATTACATGAACATGTCTAGACAATAGAGACCCATCCACTTAGCTAGATGTGGCTGGAGGGTGATTACAGCCATCTATTGTATTTCATGAACATGTCTAGACAATAGAGACCCATCCACTAAGCTAGATGTGTCCGGGGGTGATTACAGCCATCTATTGTATTTCATGATCATGTCTAGACCATAGAGACCCATCCACTTAGCTAGATGTGTCCGGGGGTGCGTGCGTGCGTGCGCGTGTGTTCGTGTGTGCGCGTGTGCGTGTGCGCGTGTGTGCGTGTGTGTGTGTGCGTGTGCGTGTGCGTGCGCGTGTGTGCGTGTGTGTGTGTGTGCGTGTGCGCGTGTGCGTGTGTGTGTGTGTGTGTGTGTGTGTGTGTGTGTGTGATTGTCGCTGACTCAGTCGGAGTCACTTAACTCAAAGTTTGAACAAGTAGATCGGACCAGATCTGAAGCAATCATAGACATCTATGTTTAACAATTTTGAACAGCACAGTATACAATAGAGAACAGCAGAGTACAGGACAGAAAAGTAGAGTGTATTGAGTACAGTACAGCAAATTAGAGTGTATTCAGTGCAGTACAATAATGTAGAGAATATTCAGTACAGTAAAGTAAAGAAAAGTAGTGTATTGAGTACAGTACAATAAATTAGATTGTATTGAGTACAGTACAGTGAAGTAAAGTAGAGTGTATTCAGTAGAGTACAGTAAATTAGAGTGTATTGAGTACAGTATAGATAAGAAAATGAGTGTATTCCGTACAATAAACAAAAGTAGAGTGTATTCAGTACATCAAAATAATGTAGAGAATATACCGTACAGTAAAGAAAAGTAGAGTGTATTTAGTGTTGTACAAAATAAATATAGAGTGTATTCAGTGCAGTACAGTATAGAAAAGTAGAGGATTCAGTAGAGTAGAGGAAAATTGTGTTAGCACTGTGTGTGAGAACAAGGAACTGACGAACTGTCTGGAAACAAGGAAATAACCAACACGAACTGTCTGGAAACAAGGAAATAACCAACACGAACTGTCTGGAAACAAGGAAATAACCAAATAACCAAACACGAACTGTCTGGAAAACAAGGAAATAAACCCAAACAACTCTAAACAGATCCAACAGAACTGTCTGGAAACAAGGAAAATAACCAACATGAACTGTCTGAAACAAGGAAATAACCAACACGAACTGTCTGGAAACAAGGAAATAACCAACATGAACTGTCTAACTAGGAAATAACCAACATGAACTGTCTGGAAACAAGGAAAATAACCAACACTGAACTGTCTGAAACAAGGAAATTAACCAACACGAACTGTCTGGAAACAAGGAAATAACCAACACGAACTGTCTGAACAAGGAAATACCAACATGAACTGTCAACAGGAATAACCAACACGAACTGTCTGGAAACAAGGAAATAACCAACACGAACTGTCTGGAAACAAGAGGAAATAACCAACATGAACTGTTCTTGAAAACAAGGAATACCAACAGAACTGTCTTGGAAACAAGAAAATAACCAACACGAACTGTCTGGAAACAAGGAAAACACGAACTGTCTGGAAACAAGGAAATAACCAACATGAACTGTCTGGAAACAAGGAAATAACCAACATGAACTGTCTGGAAACAAGGTGATACAGAGGGAAAATAACTAGCATGAAAGAACGATTTAAGAGACCCAAACTGCCCTGCCCATTAAAGAGGTCCAAACTGCCCTGCCCCTTAGAGGCCCAAATTTCCCTGCCCATTAAAGAGGCCTAAACTTCCCTATCTATTAAAGAAGCCCAAACTGCCCTGCCCATTAAAGAGGCCCAAACTGCCCTGCCCATTAAAGAGGCCCAAACTGCCCTGCCCATTAAAGAGTACCAAACTGCCCTGTTCATTAAATAGGCCTAAACTGCCCTGCCTATTAAACAAGCCCAAACTGCCCTGCCTATTAAACAGGCCCAAACTGCTATGCCCATTAAAGAGTCCCAAACTGCTATGCCTATTAAACAGGCCCAAACTGCTCTGCCCATTAAAGAGGCCCAAACTGCTATGCCCATTAAAGAGTCCCAAACTGCTCTGCCCATTAAAGAGGCTTATTGGCCTTGTGGAAAGGTCATGTGACTTGCGTGTGTGACCGTGTGTTGTCATTGTAAAGGGTGGGGGGGAGAGATAATGCATGTACACACTTTTCCAAAAGGGTTCTTCAGACCAAATCAAATCAGATGTTATTGGTCACAATGTTTAGCATTGCAGGTGTAGCGAAATGCTTGTGCTTCTAGCTCCGACAGTGAATAAATATCTAACAAGTAATATCTAAAAACGTCACAACGTATACCCAAAATACACGTACATCTAAGTAAGGAATGGATTAAGAATATATACTGTACATATATGTCAGAGCAGCATGGGACTAAGATACTGTGTATAGTATAGAGTACAGTATATACATATGTGATGTGAAATTTGCCCCCGGTAATGCGTTGTGCAGACCTCACTACCCTCTGGAGAGCTTTGTGGTTGTGGGCGGAGCAGTTGCCGTACCAGGCGGTGATACAGCCCGACAGGATGCTCTCAATTGTGCATCCATAAAAGTTTGTGGTGTTAAAATTATATGAACTGTTTGTGTTTGTTCAGTATAAAACCTAAAAGGTTCTTTGGCTGTCCCCATAGGAGAACCCTTTGAAGAACCATTATTGGGTCCATGTAGAAACCGTTCCAAAGAGAGCTCTAACTGAAACCAAAAAGGGTTCTACCTGGAACCAAAAAGGGTTCTCCATATATATGATGGTGCCGAAGGCAGCATCGCGACTAGCTCTTAGGAAACTCGGCAGTATTTTGTTTAAGTGCTGACCAACTAACCAACATTTTCAACCTCTCACTGAGTCTGTAATCCAAACATGTTTTAAGCAGACCACCATAGTCCTTGAGCTCAAGAACACTAAGGCAACCTGCCTAAATGACTACAGACCCGTAGCACTCACATCCGTAGCCATGAAGTGCTTTGAAAGGCTGGTCATGGCTCACATCAACACCATTATCCCATAAACCCTAGACACACTCAATTTGCATACCCCCCCCCCCCCCCCCCAACAGATCCACAGATGATGCTATCTCTATTGCATTCCACACTGCCCTTTCCCACCTGGACAAAAGGAACACCTATGTGAGAATATTATTCATTAACTACATCTCAGCATTCAACACCAAAGTGCCCTCAAAGCTCATCAATAAGCTAAGGATCCTGGGACTAAACACCTCCCTCTGCAACTGGATCCTAGAATTCCTGACTGGCCGCCCCCAGGTGGTAAGGGTAGGTAACAACACATCCACCACACTGATCCTCAACACAGGGGCCCCTCAGGGGTGGGTGCTCAGTCCCCTCCTGTACTCCCTGTTCACCCATGACTGCATGGCCAGGCACGACTCCAACACCATCATTAAGTTTGTCGATGACACAACAGTGGTAGGCCTGATCACAGACAACGACGAGACAGCCTATATGGAGGAGGTCAGAGACCTGGCCATGTGGTGCCAGGACAACAGCCTCTCCCTCAACGTGGTCAAGACAAAGCAGAGGATTGTGGACTACAGGAAAAAGATGACCGAGCACGCACCCATTCTCATCAACAGGGCTGTAGTGGAGCAGGTTGAGAGCTTCAGGTTCCTTGGTGTCCACATCACCAACAATCTAACATGGCCCAAACACACCAAGACAGTCGTGAAGACGGCATGACAAAACCTATTCCCCCTCAGGAGACTGAAAAGATTTGGCATGGGTCCTCAGATCCTCAAGAAGGTTTTACAGCTGCACCCTCGAGAGCTTCCTGACTGGTTGCATCACTGCCTGGTATGGCAACTGCTCGGCCTCCAACCGCAAGGCACTACAGAGGGTAGTGCAAACGGCCCAGTACATCACTGGGGCCAAGCTCCCTGCCATCCAGGACCTCTATACCAGGCAGTGTCAGAGGAAGGCCATAAAAATTGTCAAAGACTCCAGCCACCCTAGTCATAGACTGGTCTCTCTGCTACCGCACGGCAAGCGGTACCGGAGCGCCAAGTCTAGGTCCAAGAGGCTTCTAAACAGCTTCTACCCCCAAGCCATAAGACTCCTGAACATCTAATCAAATGACTACCCAGACTAATTGCATTGCCCACCCTCCACCTTTTTTACACCACTGCTACTCTCTGTTGTTATCATCTATGCATAGTCACTTTAATAACTCTACCTACATGTACATATTACCTCAACTAACCAGCCTCCGCACATTGACTCTGTACCGGTACCCCCCTGTATATAGTCTCGCTATTGTTATTTCACTGCTGCTCTTATTTTACTTGTTACTGTCTTATTCTTATCTGTACATTTTTAAACTGCATTGTTGGTTAGGGGCTCGTAAGTAAGCATTTCACTGTAACCTGTTGTATTCGGCGCATGTGACTAATACAATTAGATTTGAGCAGAAAACCAGTCAGTATCTGGTGTGACCACCATTTGCCAAATTTTTTTGTGACACATCTCCTTTGCACAGAGTTTATCAGGCTGTTGATTGTGGCCTGTGGAATGTTGCAATTGTGTTCATTGTCCTTAGCTTATACCTACCCATACAATAACCCTACCGCCACCGGGCACTCTGTTCACAACCTTGACATCAGCAGACCGCTCGCCTACACACCGCCATACACTTGGTCTGATGTTGTGAGGCCGGTTGGACGTGCTGCCAAATTTCCTAAAACAATGTTGGAGGTGGCTTATGGTAGAGAAATTAACATAAAATTATTGGCAATAGCACTGTTGGACATTCCTACAGTCGACATGCCAAATGCTTGCTAAAAACTTGAGACATCTGTGGCATTGTGTTTTGACAAAACTTTTGGAGTGGCCATTTATTGTCTTCAGCACAAGGTGCACCTGTGTAATGATCGTGCTGTTTAATCAGCTTCTTGATATACCACACCTCTCAGGTGGCTGGATTATCTTGGTAAAGGAGAAATGCTCACTAACAGGGATGTTAATAATCTGTGCACAATTTGAAATTTGTGAAAAATAAGCTTTTTGTTTGTTTGGAGCATTTCTGGAATCTTTTATTTCAGCTCATGAAACTTGGGACCAACACTTTACATGTTGCGTTTATATTTTCATTCAGTGCAGATATCACCTTTGTGTAGGTATAGGTACACAGCTCTCTCTGTCTTCGGGATCATTATCTTTCTTCAGGGCTGATAATGTGTCAGAAGATGACAGATTAAATGTTTGAGGGATGGGATCTTTTCTCTGTAGTAATTACATTTAACATTGCTATGTGTAATTACTACAGAGGGAAGCAGATGGACAATGTTAGGTGTAATTACTACAGAGGGAAGCAGATGGACAATGTCCTTCTGCTTCCCTCTGCTCTCCTGTCCCATGGCATAAATTGGATCCTCCTTAAACAATTGGAACGATGAGACTCCACCCTGTTGGGGCTGCATCAGGTTAATGGTCCTACCCTTTGTCTGCAATCAGGGTTTAATGTCCCACCCTGTGTGGTCTGCATCAGGGGTTTTAATGTCCTACCCTGTGTGTGCTGCATCAGGGTTTTAATGTCCCACCCTGTTGTGCTGCATCAGGCGGTTTTTAATGTCCCACCTGCTGCTGGCACATCCAGGGTTTTAATGTCCCACCCTGTTGTGGCGCATCAGGAGGTTTTTAATGCCACCCTGTTGGCAGCATCAAGGGTTTTAATATCCTCACCCTGTGGGGCTGCATCAGGGTTTAATGTCCCGCCCTTGGGCTGCATCAGGTTTTAAGTCCTACCCTGTTGGGCTGCATCAGGGGTTTTAATGTCCCACCTGTTGGGCAGCATCAGGGGTTTAATGTCCCACCCTGTTGGCGCATCAGGGGTTTTAATGTCCCCCTGTTGGGGCTGCATCAGGGGTTTAATGTCCCACCTGTTGGGGCGCATCAGGGGTTTAATGTCCCACCCTGTTGGGGCAGCATCAGGGGTTACTATCCACCCTGTTGGGATGCATCAGGGGTTTTACTATCCACCCTGTTGGGCTGCATCAGGGGTTTAATGTCCTACACCTGTTGGGGATGCATCAGGGGTTTTAATGTCCCACCCTTTGGGCAGCATCAGGGGTTTAATGTCCCACCCTGTTGGGCTGCATCAGGGGTTTTACTATCCACCCTTTGGGCTGCATCAGGGTTTTAATGTCCCACCCTGTTGGGCAGCATCAGGGGTTTAATGTCCCACCCTGTTGGGCAGCATCAGGGGTTTAATGTCCCACCCGTTGGCTGCATCAGGTTTACTATCCACCCTGTTGGGGCTGCATCAGGGTTTTAATGTCCCACCCTGTTGGGGCAGCATCAGGGGGTTTTAATGTCCACCTGTTGGGCAGCATCAAGGGGTTAATGTTCCACCCTGTTGGGGCAGCATCAGGGGTTTAATGTCCCACCCTGTTGGCTGCATCAGGGGGTTTAATGTCCCACCCTGCTGGGGCAGCATCAGGGTTTTAATGTCCCACCCTGTTGGGCAGCATCAGGGTTTTAATGTCCCACCCTGTTGCGCTGCATCAGGGGTTTTAATGTCCCACCCTGTTGCGTGCATCAGGGGTTTTAATGTCCCACCCTGTGGGGCAGCATCAGAGTTTAAGTCCTACCCTGTTGGGGCTGCATGAGGGTTTTAATGTCCCATCCTGTTGCAGCATCAGGGGTTTTAATTCCTACCCTGTTGGGCTGCATGAGGGGTTTATATGTCCCACCCTGTTGGGCAGCATCAGGGGTTTAAGTCCCATCTGTTGGGGCAGCATCAGGGGTTTAATGTCCCATCCTGTTGGCGCATCAGGGTTTTAATGTCTACCCTTTGGGGCAGCATCAGGGTTTAATGTCCCACCCTGTTGGGGCTGCTTCAGGGTTTTACACTCACCCTTGGGCTGCATCGGGGTTTTATGTCCACCCTGTTGGGCAGCATCAGGAGTTTTAATTCCTACCCTGTTGGGCAGCATCAGGGTTTTAAATCCCACCCTCTGGGCAGCTCATTCAGCGTTTTAATTCCCACCCTGTTGGGCTGCATCAGGAGTTATACTATCCACCCTGTTGGGCACATCAGGGTTTAATGTCCCCTCCTGTTTGGGGCAGCATCAGTTTTAATGTCCCACCCTGTTGGGGCAGCATCAGGGGTTTTAAAGTCCCATCCTGTTGGGGCTGCATCAGGTTTTACTATCCACCCTGTTGGGCAGCACTCAGGGGTTTTAATGTCCCACCTGTTGGGCTGCATCAGGGTTTAATGCCCACCCTGTTGGGCTGCATCAGGGGTTTTAATGTCCTACCCTGTTGGGGCAGCATCAGGGTTTTAATGTCCCACCCTGTTGGCAGCACAGGGTTTTAATGTCCCATCCTGTTGGGGCAGCATCCGGGTTTAACTATCCCACCCTGTTGGGCAGCATCAGGGTTTTACTATCCACCCTGTTGGGCAGCGTTTTAGTCCCACCCTGTTGGCTGCATCAGGGGTTTTAATGTCCCACCCTGTTGGGCTGCAATCAGGGTTTTAATGTCCCACCCTGTTGGGCTGCATCAGGGTTTTAATGTCCCACCTGTTGGGAGCATCAGGGGTTTAATGTCCCACCCTGTTGGGCTGCATCAGTTTTACTATCCACCCTGTTGGGCAGCATCAGGGGTTTTAATTCCTGCCCTGTTGGGCGCATCAGGGTAATGTCCCACCCTGTTGGCGGCATCAGGGTTTTAATTCCACACCTGTTGGGCAGCATCAGGGGTTTTACTTCCACCCTGTTGGGGCTGCATCAGGGGTTTTAATGTCCCACCCTGTTGGGCAGCATCAAGGTTTTAATGTCCCACCTTGTTGAGGCAGCATCAGGGGTTTAATGTCCCTACCCTGTGGGCAGCATCAGGTTTTAATGTCCTACCCTTGGGCAGCATTCTTAGGGTGTTAACTCAAAGTACCCACCCTGTTGGGGCAGCATCAGGGGTTTAATGTCCTACCCTGTTGGGGCAGCATCAGGGGTTTTACTGTCCTACCCTGTTGGGGCAGCATCAGGGGTTTTAATGTCCTACCCTGTTGGGGCAGCATCAGGGGTTTTAATGTCCTACCCTGTTGGGGCAGCATCAAGGGTTTTAAGGCCTACCCTGTTTGATCGGGAAGACTTGTCTGTAGTTTGTCTTGGATTTGATCGGAAAGACTTGTCTGTAGTTTGTCTTGGATTTGATCGGGAAGGATTGTCTTTAGTTTGCCTTAGATTTGACCTGGAAGGCTTGTCTTGTTGGTGAAAAGTTGAAAAAGTTGAAAAGCGCTAAAGGAACTTTGATTAAAATCAACAACAGCAGTCTAAAATGGTGAACTTTATCTTAACAACAGAGACATACAGTATCAGTCCCAGGAGGAGATCAGGAGGTCAGATTGAGCCAGAGGATATCCATGTCACGGTGTCCAGTGTGAGATACTAGAGGACTACACAGCCTGTCCGTCATGAGGACTCATAATGGTCAGTCTCCCTGCACCATCACACCCCTCCCTCCCCTCGTCCCCTCACCTCAGAGTCCAATCAGCCAATCACAGTCCGGTCTGGTCTCATTAGAGTGGTCAGTCATTCAAAAGGGCAGAAAGGGTGGACAAACAGGAAATGGCTGCTGCTGCTGGCCCCACGGTCGGTCGGAACACGATGGTTGATGTCTGTCAGAACTCCGTCCTAACGATGGAGGGAAGAGGGAGAGAGAGACCAAGGCAAGTGTAGCTTGTCATTACTGCAGTCGTACAGGTTGAGTGATGGGAGCGGACTGGAGTGGTAACGGTGGAAAGCCCTCACTGTGCAGAGTGTCATGTTCTTCTTCTCACCCCTCTGTGATTACAGGACCGACCTCCCGCCCGCCCACAAGCCGGTCCCTCCCCCGCCCAAAAAGAGGAGCAGTGATTTGAAGGGCCACTTGACATCCGATGACATCCAGGTAAGATCCTCCTCAAACTACCCGCTCAGTGTCCCAAATGGCAGCTATTCCCTTAATAGGCCATTTGGCCCTGGTCTAAAGTAGTGCACTACATAGGGAATAGGGTCCCATTTTGGCCCTGGTCTAAAGTAGTGCTCTACATAGGGAATAGGGTCCCATTTGGCCCTGGTCTAAAAGTAGTGCTCTACATAGGGAATAGGGTCCCATTTGGCCCTGGTCTAAAGTAGTGCTCTACATAGGGAATAGGGTCCCATTTGGCCCTGGTCTAAAGTAGTGCTCTATATAGGGAATAGGGTCCCATTTGGAGGAAACTTTTAACTTTTATCCTGTTTTCTGTCTGTCTGTCTGTCGTCTGTCTGTCTGTCTGCCAACCTGCCAGCCTGTCTCCCTGTCTCTCTGTCTCTCTGTCTGTCCGTCCGTCCGTCCGTCCGTCCGTCCGTCTGTCTGTCTGTCTGTCTGCCTGTCTGTCTGCCTGCCTGCCTGCCTGCCTGCCTGCCTGCCTGCCTGCCTGTCAGCCTGCCAGCCTGTCTGCCTATCTCTCTGTCTGTCTGTCTGTCTGTCTGTCTGTCTGTCTGTCTGTCTGTCTGTCTGTCTGTCTGTCTGTCTGTGTTTTCTTTCATTAACCTTCTACTTTCTGTCACATTGATGACTAGAACACATACTGAGTTTGAGCAGTGTTTCATGTTTCATGTTAATTCATTAAATAAGTCATCTTGCCCATTTGTTTACTGAATGTCTGTATTAAATGGCAGCAAGAGAAAACCATCCCAGAATATATCTCCTGTTCATGTTGTGTTGTTTAGATTAGGTTCAACACCATCATCAACACCATCATTAAGTTTGCTGACGACACAACAGTGATAGGCCTGATCACCGACAGTGATGAAACAGCCTATAGGGAGGAGGTCA
Organism: Salvelinus sp. IW2-2015; assembly: GCF_002910315.2. NCBI lineage: Eukaryota > Metazoa > Chordata > Actinopteri > Salmoniformes > Salmonidae > Salvelinus > Salvelinus sp. IW2-2015. The sequence goes on from NW_019943174.1 coordinate 70,526, forward strand.
GAGACCTGGCCGTGTGGTGCCAGGACAACAACCTCTCCCTCAATCTGAGCAAGACAATGGAGCTGATGATGGACTACAGGAAATGAGGGCCGAACATGCCCCCATTAACATCGACAGGACAGGTTGAGAGCTTCAAGTTCCTCGGTGTCCACATCAACAACAAGCATTCCAAACACACCAAGACAGTCATGAAGAGGGCACGACAACACCTTTTCCCCCTCAGGAGACTGAAAAGATTTGGCATGGGTCTCCAGATCCTCAAAAAGTTATACAGCTGCACCATTGAGAGCATCCTGACTGGTTGCATCACTGCCTGGTATGGCAAATGCTTGGACTCCAACCGCAAGGTGCTACACAGGATAGTACGTGTGGCCCAGTGCATCATTGGGGCCAAGCTTCCTGCCATCCAGGACCTCTATACCAGGCGGTGTCAGAGGAAGTTCCTAAAAATGGTCAAAGACTCCAGCCACCCAAGTCATAGACTGTTCTCTCTGCTACCACATGGCAAGCGGTACCGGAGCACCAAGTCTAGGTCCATGAGGCTTCTAAACAGCGTCTACCCCCAAGCCATGACTCCTGAACAGCTAATCAAATGGCTACCCAGACTATTTGCATTCACCCTCCCCCCTTTGTTTTTATACAGCTGCTACTCGCTGTTAATTATCACATTATACCGATTTGATTTGAATGTAGGCCTAAATTTAACATTGCACATTGGCTGCTACTGTAGGCTGAATGATAGAACAGCTATTTCCATGATAACATGTTATGGGATGCATTTTCTCCATTGTTTTTGATGGTAGGCCACTCTGGTAGATCTGCATTATGATCAAACAGCCACAGTAGTCTACTTGGCCACTGTTATAACTGTAACTTAAAGCGGGTACAGCCTCAGTGTTCACAGGAGTCTACTGGCCACTGTTATAACTGTAACTTAAAGCCTCAGTGTTCACAGTAAACGCATGCCAGAAGTTGCACAGAATTTTCACACGTTCAAGTTTGCGCTCAGCAGACCTGAAATTTGCTGTGGCCACATTTTTTTGAGGGAACATTTTTTATTTATTTATTTATTTAACCTTTATTTAACCAGGTAGGCAAATTGAGAACACGTTCTCATTTACAATTGCGACCTGGCCAAGATAAAGCAAAGCAGTTCGACACATACAACAACACATAGTTACACATGGAGTAAAACAAACATATAGTCAATGATACAGTGAAAAAAAATAAGTCTATATACAATGTGAGCAAGTGAGGTGAGATAAGGGAGGTGAAGGCAAACAAATATATGTATAAATAAATAAAAATATAAAAAGGCCATGGTGGCGAAGTAAATACAACACAGCAAGTAAAATAAAACTAAAAACACTGGAATGGTTGGTTTGCAGTGGAAGAAAGCGCAAAGTAGAGACAGAAATAATGGGGTGCAAAGGAGCAAAATAAATAAATAAATACAGTAGGTAAAGAGGTAGTTGTTTGGGCTAAATTATAGATGGGCTATGTACAGGTGCAGTAATCTATGAGCTGCTCTGACATCTGGTGCTTAAAGCTAGTGAGGGAGATAAGTGTTTCCAGTTTCAGAGATTTTTGTAGTTCGTTCCAGTCATTGGCAGCAGAGAACTGGAAAGAGAGGCGGCCAAAGGAAGAATTGGTTTTGGGGGTGACCAGAGAGATAAACCTGCTGGAGCGCGTGCTACAGGTAGGTGTTGCTATGGTGACCAGCGAGCTGAGATAAGGGGGGACCTATTTGACGACGAGCATGTCCTGTGAGATGAACCGGAAAACAGTGGGTTTGGCGACGAGTATTGAAGCGAGGGCCAGCCAACGAGAGTGTACAGGTGCAGTGGTGGGTAGATATATGGGGCTTTGGTGACAAAACGGATGGCACTGTGATAGACTGCATCCAATTTATTGAGTAGGGGTTGGTGGAGCTATTTTGAATGACATCAGGAAGTCGAGTATGGTAGATGGCTAGTTTTTACAAGGGTATGTTTGGCAGCATGAGTGAAGGATGCTTTGTTTGCGGAATGGAAGCCAATTTCTAGATTTAACTTTGAGAGATGATGTTGGAGTTGAGTCTGGAAGGAGAGTTAACATGCTAACAGACACTAGGTATTTGTAGTTGTCCACATATTCTAGTCAGAGCCGTCAGAGAGTAGTGATGTTGGAAGGCGGGCAGGTGCAGGCAGCGATCGGTTGAAAAGCACCATTTAGTTTACTTGTATTTAAGAGCAATTGGAGGCCACGGAAAGGAAGTTGTATGGCATTGAGCTCGCCTGGAGGGTTTGTTAACACAGTGTCAAAAGAAGGGCCAGAGTATACAGAAATAGTGTCGTCTGCGTAGAGGTGGATCAAGAATCACCAGCAGCAAGAGCGACATCATTGATGTATGCAGAGAAGAGAGTCGGTCCAAGAATTGTACCCTGTGCCACCATGGAGAACTGCCAGAGGCCCGGACAACAGACCCTCCGATTTGACACACTGAACTCGATCAGAGAAGTAGTTGGTGAACCAGGCGAGGCAATCATTGAGAGAAACCAAGCGGCTGTGAGCTGCGAAGGATGTGGTGATTGACAGGATCAAAAGCCTTGGCCATTCAATGATACGGCTGCAACAGTATGTTTCATGATCGATTTAAGATATCGTTAATGCACTTGGAGCGTGGCTGAGGGTACACGCCATGAATCAAGTTGAACCAAATTGATAGCGGAGAAGGTATTGGTGGGATTCGAAATGCGTATCCGGTTTTGTTGACTTGGCTTCGAAGACCTTAGAAAGGCGAGGGTAGGATAACGATAAGGGTCGTAGCTAGGGTCAGAAGTGTCCCCCCTTGAAGAGGGGGATACCGCAGCTGTTTTCCCTAATCTTTGGGATCTCAGACGAACACGAAAGAGAGGCTGAAAAGAGGCTAGTAAGAGGGTGGAACAATTCAGCAGATAGTCTTAGAAGAAGGGTCAGATTATCGTACCCTGGCCGCCCCCCGATTTGCTAAGGCCAGATGCAGCTCTTAGTAAATAGCTGTCTGTATTTGGGAACAGAGAAATGGGGAAGGCTTGGGCGAGTAGCAAGTGGGAGGCAGTGGCTGTTGTCCGGGGTAGGGTAGCCAGTGGAAAGCATGGCCAGCCGTGAGAAAATGCTATTGAAATTCGCAATTATAGTGATTTTCGGTGGTGACAGTGTGTTCTTATTTCAAGCACGTTGTGAAACTGGAGGAGGTGTTCTTTTCCTCAGGGACTACGGTTGTCCCAACTTTTTGAATTGTGTTTGCAGGAAGCAAAGTTCTGCTGTGAGAAAAGCTAGCCTTTGTTTCGTACTGCTGTGTTACGGTTTCTAGCTTCCTGAAAAGCTGCATATACAGGGGCTGTCGATGCTGATCTGAGAACGCCATAGATGTTTTTTCGCTGGTTAATGGCGTCGAGGTCAGGAGAGAACCACAGGCTATACAAGTCTGTTCAACTTTCCTTGAATGGGGCATCTTATTCGATGGTGCGGAAGGCAATTTTTAAAACAATGGTCAGGCCTCTACTGAGGATAATCAATTATCCTCCAGGATACCGTCGGGCAGGTGAGAAGGCTCTGCTTCGTATAGTGTTCAGGAGCGTTTGACAGTGATGATGGAGGTGTGTGAACCGCGACATTAGGCTGGCAAGGCAATGAGTGCAGTGATCCGCTGAATTGTTGAAACCAGAGAGGTGTAATTTGGGGGCAAGTTAGTTAGGATGATAATTTAAGGTACCGTGTTATCGAATGGGACCTGGTAGTTCATGAAATGTGTGAGATTGAGGCAATCAATGCTTAATGTGAGGGTGGCTGGTGTTCAAGCATTAAAATTAGTGCCTGCAGACGAGCTCTGAAGATAGATGGGGCAACAGTTCACTATAGTGTCCAGAGCCAGCTGGGGCAGAGGTGTCTAAGCAGGCGGCAACGTGAAGGACTGTTTTAGGAGAGGGGATTTTAAAGTAGAAGTTCAAATTGTTTGGAACAACCGGATAGAAAAAGAACTCGCAGGCAATCTTTGCAATAGATTCAAAACCGCCCCTTTGCCGTCTATCTTGTCTGACAAATCTGTAATGGGAGAAAACGCCAGAATTGTTGGTCGGTCTCTAAGCCAGATTCAACACGGCTTAAACTCCGTTGGCAGGGGCCTAATCAGGTGAATCAAATCAAACTTTAGGAGAGCTTCTAATGTACACATGAACGCAAGGCTATTACGGTTACCGAGTCATCAAAAAAGAAGAGGCTGGGGAATAGGAGGAGCTAGGTACTGCAGGGCCCTGAATCACCTCTACATCACCAAGGAGGAACCAGAAGAAGGAGTAGGATAAGGGACTGAAAAGCTATGCGAATGGTTTCGCTAGAACTTCTAGAGCAGAGATAAAGAATTTCTGGGGCCGATAAAATAGCTTAAAGGGATCATGGTACAGACAAAGGTATGTAGGAGTTGAATAACAGGGAGCTAACCTGAGTATGAGTGATATGAGAGGTATTGTCTAAACATCATTGAAACAGTTATGTCATGCATATGTGGGTGTGGGAACGGCGTTGGATATTGGTGATAGTGGTCAGGGCTATAGGCCCTAAGTAATATAGCCAATAAACACAACCAAAACAGAATGGAAGCAAAATTTACATGGGAAGGCATGCTTAATCGAGTGAAATAAGGGTAGTGAGTGAGGTTGGTTGGGGTCTACGCGATCCAGACAGCTGGCCGGGTAGAGGCTATCGTAGCAGAAGAGGTAGTAGGGTCTGTTGTAGATCTAGTGGTTTCCAGTGTAGGTTAGTGGGGTTCCGTGTGGTAGAGGGGAATCAATCAAATTGCAATATATAGTGACCAAGAAAAAAAATAAAAATAATAATAATAAAAAATTGTCCGAATAACTTATTCAGATGCACCGATAAGACAGTAACGGTTAGCGCCCCAGATGAGCGTTCAGGTAACGTCGGGACGGAGGTGCCAGTTGGATAACTCCCTCGGGCAGAACGTCGGCAGTCAGTCGTGAAGGCCCGGTGAGGCTCCGTATCTGCAGCCACAAAAAAACAAAAAAACGGGTTCCGGATAGGTGGCTGTAGCCCGGAATGCTGATGGAACTCTCAGCTGGCTAGCTCCGGAATGATTTGAGTTTGCTCCGGGATAGACGTAAGCCAGTAGTCAACACGGTTGCAAGCTAGCTACTGCAAATGTCCAGAGCCTCAGCTGAATCCGGGGAAATGAGAGAGAAAAAAGTCCCGGAATGCTCCGGTCCGAGTCGCGTTGCACAAAAGTGCCGGTAGATTATCGAGCTAAAGGAATAGCTGATGACCACTAAAAGCGTGGGCAGTGAAACCCAACGCTAAGCCAGCAGAACCGGCTAATCGGGCAGCTACAGATTAGCTTCTGGCTAGCTATCGGATAGCTTCTGGTTAGCTTTCTGGCTAGCTTCTGAATTAGCCCCTGGCTAGCTTCCACGGTGGTTTTTCAGATTTGAGGTAAATAATACTTTTTTGTAATTGGTGAAGCGGGTTGCAGGAAAGCTTTTGCAGGGAAGCTTTTGTAGTTGAGTTCTTGGTTAATAAAATATATAAAAGATATGCGAAGAAAGGTGTAAATATATATATATACAGGACACGACAATACGAAACAGAAATGACGTCTGAACTGCTAAGCCATCTTGGACGAGATCTTGGAGCCATCTTGGACGAGACACATTGATTGTGTGGATCATTTAATACCTGGTGTCCTCTTGTCTATTCTCTCTGTACTGTAAATCCCTCTCTACCTCATCCCTCTCCATTTCTATTTCCTCTGTATGTTGTTTTCCTGTGTTGTGAGTAGATTTATTCTTTGGTATTGTTTTCAACATTCATTTTGGATGCGTTGTCAATGAGCTCTGATTAAGATTTTATCAGGAGTGCATTACAGTGGCTTGGAAACACAATGCCATTCAAAAGAAGACATAGTTATTAGGAAAACATTTTCTCATCATTTTGATGTCGCCAGATTGACTTTAGATGCAGTATAACGTTAGCCAGCTAGCTAAGATTGAGGGGAAGACACTGGATTTTAGTTAGCTAATGTTAGCATTGCTAGCATTTTTTTGTTTGTTGATTTGCTAGCTAATGACAACATCCCCATCTGTGTAAAATACATTTGACGGCATGATAATGCTGGCAAAGTTGTTTCCTTCTAAATATTTGACTACTTTAGCAATGCCATTGTATTTCCAGGCTTTATAGTGTAATTTAGAATAAACAGTCGTTAGCCTCTGTCCAGAATGACTGGGCTTATCACACCTGTAGGGCACCACTATGGCTCCACCGGTAGAGGGTGGCTTAAGAACATTCATAACAGTGGCACGACCGAGTGACGGAGGTGCAACCTATGAATTGCTGTACAGAGTAATGCTGAATAGTGCCATAAAGGTGAATGATGTTTGATGTTAGACATCAAGTGATAGCTTATCATGTAAAAAATCTGACGTGAGTAACATTAGACCATTATATAAAACCAGGAAGTGGCATAGCCTCTTTCCCCTTTTTCTCATGTCTCAAGACATCTTCAGAAAAGCTTAATCCCTCTTCTTTTCCTGAACAGATATTTCTCTGAAGTATAGCCAAGGAACTATTGTTGAAACTATTGTTGAAAATCTATTTTCAAACTGTCTTTGCTAAAAGAGCACCTCACATCAAAACATTTCAATTCAGTCACATCAAATCATTGGCTCTAACTCTTCTCCAAGCTAAACACCTGCCTCACACATCAACAAACTCCTTCTGCTCTCTCCAGCGCCGGAACAAAATATGATAGGATGCTGTTATCTTCTCTCTCAACTTGACTTCCTTTTTTCCTCCACCAGTCACAAGGAATCTTTATTATCGGCACGTTAGAAAGCTATAAAAGGACATACAGATTGTTTTCAGAGACATTTACTGAGGTACTGTATACAGCGGCGCAACACAAACAAACACACAAACAAACATCTTTCACAACATGATGTTGACAGTAACCTTATTGTTACAGGCTGAGGTTTATAACTCATTAGAGCGTAGGCCCGATGTGTTGTCACCTTGTTAGTCAGTATGTGTTACACCTTGCTGTTTTCACTTATTAGTTCACCTCTGTTGCCCTAGTCATATGTGTTACACCTGTTCTGGTTCCACTCGTTAGTCAGTATGTTGTTACACCTGTGCTGGTTGTCACCTCATTAGTCAGTATGTGTTACACCTGTGCTGGTTGTCACCTCGTTAGTCAGTATGTTACACCTGGCGGTTGTCACCTCCGTTAGTCAGTATTAACACCTTCTGGTTGTCACTCTTATCAGTATGTACACCGTGCTGTTCACCTGTATCAGTATGGTTACACCTGTGCTGGTTGTCACTCATTAGTCAGTATGTGTTACACCTGTGCTGGTTGTCAACTCATTAGTCAGTATGTGTTACACCTGTGCTGGTTGTCACCTCGTTAGTCAGTATTTAACCTGTGCTGGTTGTCACTCATTAGTCAGATGTGTTACACCTGTGCTGGTTGTCACTCTTAGTCAGTATGTGTTACACCTGTGCTTGTCAACTCATTAGTCAGTATGTGTTACACCTGCGTTCCATCTCGTTAGTCAGTATGTGTACACCTTCTGGTTGTCATCTCGTATGTCAGTATGTTACACCGTGTTGCATCTCTTAGTCATATGTACACTGTCGGTTGTCACCTCGTTAGTCAGTATGTGTTACACCTGGCTTGTCACCTCATTGTCAGTATGTAATACACCTGTGCGGTGTCAACTCATTAGTCAGTATGTTACACCTGCTGGTTGTCAACTCATTAGTCAGTATGTGTTACACCTGTGCTGGTTGTCACTCGTTAGTCAGTATGTGTACACCTGCTGGTTGTCACTCTACAGTATTGTGTTACACCCTGTCTGTGTTACCTCGTTAGTCAGTATGTGTTACACTGTGCTGGTTTTCATCTCGTTAGTCAGTATGTGTTACACCTGTTCTGGTTGTCACCTCGTTAGTCATTATGTTACACCTTGCTGGTTGTTCAACTCATAGTCAGTATGTGTTACACCTGTGCTGGTTGTCAACTCATTAGTCAGTATGTGTTACACCTGTGCTGGTTGTCACCTCATAGTCAGTATGTAATACACCTGTGCTGGTTGTCACCTCATTAGTCAGTAGTGTTACACCTTCTGTTGTCAACTCATTAGTCAGTATGTGTTACACCTGTGCTGGTTGTCAACTCATTAGTCAGTATGTTTACACCTGTGCCGGTTGTCACCTCATTAGTCAGTATGAATACACCTGTGCTGGTTTCACCCAATTGTCAGTATGTGTTACACCTTGGCTGGTTCACCTCGTTAGTCAGTATGTGTTACACCTGTGCTGGTTTGTCACCTCATTATCAGTATGTGTTACACCTTTCTGTTGTACCTCGTATGCAGTATGTGTTACACCTGTGCTGGGTGTCACCTCTTATGTCAGTATGTGTTACACCTGTTCTGGTTGTCATCTCGTTAGTCAGTATGTGTTACACCTGTTCTGGTTGTCATCTCGTTAGTGGGAAGGTGTTTCACCTGTGCTGGTTGTCATCTCGTTAGTGGGAAGGTGTTTCACCTGTGCTGGCCCGGTGCTATTTAAGAGTGGCTGGCCCAGTGCTCCAGTGGTCTTGATAGATGAACCTCTAGTTGGTTTGCATCCTGTCTTTAAGTCTTCCAAGACGGCGTAGCAGTCGGACGTGTGTTTAGTCTTGTCCTGTCCCGTGTAAATATATATTTTTTCCCTTTTTTTATTCGTACATTTTTTGTATATATTTTTCTCACTTTCCATTTACGGACTGAACATACTCTCCTGCAACCCGCCTCACCCAATGTGGTACGGATCTGCTATTTTTATACTTTAGAACCGGAACCCCTATCGGAACCTAGCCAGCTAACTAGCTAGTAGTCAGTTAGCCACTACTAGCGGTCTTCACTGTTAACTCGGTCACTAGCCAGCCTCAGCTCGGTCAATACCTACCAGTCTGTACAGCGCGTTATCAACCCAGAGCATATCGGACTGCTTTTTCTCTACCACATCTCCGGATTCCTACCGCAAGCGCTGAACCGTTACACCGGATCATCGCAGCTAGCTAGCTGCAATTAAGTTGCTACACCTGGCTAACGTCTTTGTCCCGAAACAAGCAGCAGTTAGCCTTGAGCTAGCCTCGAGCTAGGCCCATCTCCAGGCTAGCCAAAGAGGTCCACCAGCCAATTCTTGGGCTACAATACCTCTTTTGCCAATTGGCTTGGACACTTTACTGCCGACACGGCGCCGCGCCGATCCATCACCACTGGTCTGTCGATGTAACCGTCCGAGGTGGTCTCAACAGGCTCTTCCGTAGCGACATCGCCTGAGGCCCATCTGCTAGCCCTGGCCCGCTAGCTGTCTAGATCGCCGTGTCTCCAGCTCGTCTAGCGTAGTAGCGGCTACTGAATCGGCTCACTCTTTGGACCCTATGATCACTCGGCTACACATGCCTCTCCCTAATGTCAATATGCCTTGTCTATTGCTGTTTTGGTTAGTGATTGTCTTATTTCACTGTAGAGCCCCTAGCCCTGCCAAACAAGCCTTACATGGCCCTTTTGTTCCATCCTCCACAGATGCGTTGACCTCACCTGGCTTAACTGGTGCTTCTAGAGATAAAACCTCTCATCGTCACTCAATGCCTAGGTTTACCTCCAGTGTACTCACATCCTACCATACCCTTATCTGTACATTATGCTTTGAATCTATTCTTCCACGCCCATAAATCTGCTCTTTTTACTCTCTGTTCCGAAAGCACTAGACAATCAGTTCTTAAAGCCTTTAGCCGTACCCTTATCCTACTCCTCCTCTGTTCCTCTGGCGATGTAGAGGTTAACCCAGGCCCTGTAGCCCCCACTACCACGCCCATTCCCCAGGCGCTCTCATTTCTTGACTTCTGTAACCGTAAAAGCCTTGGTTTCATGCATGATAACATTAGAAGCCTCCTCCCTAAGTTTGTTTTAGTTACTGTTTTAGCACACTCTGCCAACCTGGATGTCCTAGCCGTGTCTGAATCCTGGCTTAGGAAGGCCACCAAAAACCCTGAAATTTCAATCCCTAACTACAACATTTTCCAAGACAAGAAAGAACTGCCAAAGGGGGCGGAATTGCAATCTACTGTAGAGATAGCCTGCAGAGTTCAGTCTTACTATCACACCATATGTGAATAGATTGTCCCCCATCTACCTGCAGAGTTCAGTCTTACTATCACACCATATGTGAATAGATTGTCCCCCATCTATCTTCAGAGTTCAGTCTTACTATCACACCATATGTGAATAGATTGTCCCCCATCTACCTTCAGAGTTCAGTCTTACTATCACACCATATGTGAATAGATTGTCCCCCATCTATCTTCAGAGTTCGTTCTGTTAGGTGACCTAAACTGGGATATGCTTAACACACCGGCCATCCTACAATCTAAGATAGATGCCCTCAATCTCACACAAATTATCAAGGAACCTACCAGGTACAACCCTAAATCCATAACCATGGGCACCCTCATAGATATCATCCTGACCAACTTGCCCTCTAAATATCAATCCAATCAATCAAATGTATATATGAAGCCCTTCTTACATCAGCTGATGTCACAAAGTGCTGTACAGAAACTCAGCCTAAAACCCCAAACAGCAAGCAATGCAGGTGTAGAAGCACGGTGGCTAGGAAACACTAGCCTAGATGCAGTCGCACCACTAAAAACAAAAAACATTTGTCATAAGAAACTAGCTCCCTGGTATACAGAAAATACCCGAGCTCTGAAGCAAGTTTACAGAAAATTGCAACGAAAATGGCGCTACACTAAACTCAAAGTTTTCCGATTAGCTTGGAAAGACAGTACCGTGCAGTATTGAAGAGTCCTCACTGCTGCTTGATCATCCTATTTTTCCAAGCTATTTGAGGAGAATAAGAACAATCCCAAATTTTATTTTTGATACTGTCGCAAAGCTAAATAAAACACAGCATTCCCCATCAGAGGATGGCTTTCACTTCAGCAGTGATGAATTCATGAACTTCTTCGATGGTAAGATAATGATCGTTAGAAAGCAAATTACGGACTCCTCTTTGAATCTGCATATTTCTCCAAGGCTCAGTTGTCCTGAGTCTGCACAGAACTTCCAGGACCTGGGATCAAGAGACACTCCTTTTTTAATCCTGTATCTCTTGACATGTTCATGAAAATAGTCATGCCCTCTAAACCTTCAAGCTGCACGCTGGACCCTATTCCAACAAAACTTCTGAAAGAGCTACTTCCTGTGCTTGGCCCGACTATGTTGAACATAGTAAACGGCTCCTTTTTCACGTGTACCAAACTCACTAAAAGTGGCCTTGAAAAAGCTGAACCTTGACCCGGAAATTATTTAAAAAATATTGAATCAAATCAAATCAAATCTAAATCAAATCAAATCAAATTTTATTAGTCACATACACATGGTTAGCAGATGTTAATGCGAGTGTAGCGAAATGCTTGTGCTTCTAGTTCCGACAATGCAGTAATAACAACAAGTAATCTAACCTAACAATTCCACAACTACTACCTTATACACACACACAAGTGTAAAGGGATAAAGATATGTACATAAAGATATATGAATGAGTGATGGTACAGAACGGCATAGGCAAGATGCAGTAGATGGTATAGAGTACGGTATATACATATGAGATGAGTACTGTAGGGTATGTAAACATAAAGTGGCATAGTTTAAAGTGGCTAGTGGTACATGTATTACATAAAGATGGCAAGATGCAGTAGATGATATAGAGTACAGTATATACATATACATATGAGATGGGTAATGTAGGGTATGTAAACATTATATTAAGTGGCATTGTTTAAAGTGGCTAGTGGTACATTTTTACATAATTTCCATCAATTCCCATTTTTAAAGTGGCTGGAGTTGAGTCAGTATGTTGGCAGCGGCCRCTAAATGTTAGTGGTGGCTGTTTAACAGTCTGATGGCCTTGAGATAGAAGCTGTTTTTCAGTCTCTCGGTCCCTGCTTTGATGCACCTGTACTGACCTCGCCTTCTGGATGATAGCGGGGTGAACAGGCAGTGGCTTGGGTGGTTGTTGTCCTTGATGATCTTTATGGCCTTCCTGTGACATCGGGTGGTGTAGGTGTCCTGGAGGGCAGGTAGTTTGCCCCCGGTGATGCGTTCTGCAGACCTCACTACCCTCTGGAGAGCCTTACGGTTGTGGGCGGAGCAGTTGCCGTACCAGGCGGTGATACAGCCCGACAGGATGCTCTCGATTGTGCATCTGTAGAATCTCCCATTCTTCTTAAACATTTTTGAAAAAGCTGTTGTGAGCAGCAACTCACTGCCTTCCCGAAGACAAATAATGTATAAAAACTGCTTCAGTCTGGTTTTTGACCCATTATATCACTGAGACTGCATTTGTGAAGGTTGTAAATGATATTTTAATGGTGTCAGACCAAGGCTCTGCATCTGTCCTCGTGCTCCTAGACCAGGGGTGGGCAATTCCAGTCCTCGAGGGCCTGATTGGTGTCACGGTTTTGCCCCAGCCCCAGCTAACACACCTGACTCCAATAATCACCTAATCATGATCTTCAGTTTAGAATGCAATTAGTTTATTAATCAGCCGTGTTTGCTGATTGATGGAGAAAAGGTGTGACACCAATCAGGAGTTGCCCACCCCTGTAATAGAACAAAGTGCTGCTTTTGACCATCGATCACAACATTCTTTTGGAGAGATTGAAAAACCTAATTGGTATACATGAAAAAGTTCTTGCCTGGTTTAGATTTAATCTGTTGGAAAGATATATTACTTAGTCTCTGTGGATGGTTTGTCAAATGTACAAATCAATTGTACGTTTCTGCATTGTGTCCCACCCGCCACCCGCCAACCCCTCTTTTACGCTACTGCTACTCTCTGTTCATCATATATGCATAGTCACTTTAACATGTACATACTACCTCAATCAGCCTGACTAACCGGTGTCTGTATTGTAGCTTCGCTACTTGTATAGCCTTGCTACTGTATATAGCCTGTCTTTTTACTGTTGTTTTATTTCTTTACCTACCTATTGTTCACCTAATACCTTTTTTGCACTGTTGGTTAGAGCCTGTAAGTAAACATTTCACTGTAAGGTCTACTACACCTGTTGTATTCAGCGTATGTGACAAATAAACTTTGATTTGATTTACATTTCAGTGTTCCTCAAGGTTCCATTTTAGGACCACTACTGTTTTCACTATATATTCTACTTCTTGCTGATGTCATTAAGAAACACAATGTCAACTTTCACTGCTATGCGGACGACACACAGCTGTACATTTCGATGAAATATGGTGAAGCCCTAAAATTGCCTACCCTGGAAGCCTGTGTTTCAGACCTGCTGTTTTCAACTCTGTAGAGACAGCAGGAGCGATAGAGACACTCTGAATGCTTGGCTATGAAAAGTCAACTGATATTTACTCCTGAGATACTGACCTGTTGCACCCTCTACAACCCTGCTGGTCATCTATGAACGTTTGAACACCTTGAAGAACAATCTGGCCTTAATGGCCTTGTACTCTTATAATCTCCACCCGGCACAGCCAGAAGAGGACTGGCCACCCCTCCTCATAGCCTGGTTCCTCTCTAGGTTTCTTCCTAGGTTCCTGCCTTTCTAGGGAGTTTTTCCTAGCCACCGTGCTTCTACACCTGCAATGCTTGCTGTTTGGGGTTTTAGGCTGGGTTTCTGTACAGCAGTTTGAGATATCAGCTGATTTAAGAAGGGCTTTATTAATGAATTTGATTGAAATGTGATTTATGACACTCCATCCAACCTGTTGTAATACTCATATATTGTATGCCAATAAGAATGAGTGAAATCACTGTGGTCTGAGTGACTAGGTCTGTTCTACTGATAATATGTCTATGGCGTCTCCATTTCCACATTACTCTGAGCTGTGGTGTTTCCTGTGTAGGTGCTTACCCTGGACAAGAAGCTTCCTCTCCAGCCTCCATATTACGACATGGTACCCTCTGAGTCTACACCCTTCACTAACAAGCCGGTGAGTAGAGCAGCCTTGACCAAGGTGAACAGGTGTATAGGCCAGGTGTACAGGGTACTACAGAGCCATGTTGTACAGGTGTACAGGGTACTACAGAGCCATGTTGTACCAGTGTGTAATAGGCCAGGTGTAAACAGTGGCTACTACAGAGCCAAGTTGTTTGCAGTGTACAGGTGTTCAGATATTTTTAAGGTTCACTATCAGAGACCGCATAGTAGTATACAGGGTTTGTTACTTATGACTAGCCAGGTCGTTACAGCCACGGGTACACTACAAGCCATTATATGCAGAGGTATGTTAACAGTTTACACACGGTCACTAACAGAGGCCATTGCTTGTACCAGTTGTGAATTATAGGCCATGGACTGATACAGAAAAGGTACTACCAGAGCCATTGTTGTACAGGTGATAGCAGGTGAACTCTAGAAGCTGGTTACTACAGAGCCATGTTTGTACAGAGGTGTATAGCCAGGTGTACAGTGTCCATAGATGTACTATCATGTGTTAAGCCATGGTCTGGTACAGAAGTGTACAAGGGTACTCACAAGAGGCCAACCGTATTGTTCCAGGAGTTACAGGGAAACGATGCAGGTTAACTACAGATCCATAGTGAACAGCGTCGTTACAGTCATGGTGAGCCTTTCTATAGCAGAGACCAGTGTTTTACAAAATCTAGCAGTGCACCAGAGAAAAAATTACTTGCGGTACTAAAGCGATGTAGCCTCATGAATTGAACACTAATGTAAATATCGACACCAGGAATGTAAAACCGTCAGATTTCCCATCATTTACCCATTTTTTAGCGGCTGTGCACGATGTGTTCTCTTGGATACAGGTGGTAACTGACAGAGACCAGAGGAGAGTACTTGGTGCTACAGTGCGTTACTGCAGAACCAATGTGATACAGAGAGATAGTCAGGCCCATGGGTGTAGCAGTTGGTTGGTATCTACACAGAGCCATGTTGCAACAGCGTGATAGGCAGTTACATACTACTAGTACCATGGAAACAGGTTCGGGCTACATACAGGTAGCCTGTAAGATATCGTTGTGTACAGGGTACTACAGAGCCATGTTGAACAGGTGTATAGGCCAGGTGTCACGGGTACTACAGAGCATGTTGAGCAGGTGTATAGGGTACTTAGACGGGTCATCTTTTACAGTAGTACTACTCAGAGCCCAATTTGTGCACTTGATACGATGTGTATAAGGCCAGGAGTACAAGTCTCAACTCAAGAGTTCGAATTAGGGACTATCAGAGCCATAGTGTCGACAGTGTACAGGGTACTACAGAGCCATGTTGAACAGGTGTATAGGCCAGGTGTACAGGGTACTACAGAGCCATGTTGAACAGGTGTATAGGCCAGGTCTACAGGGTTTTGACAACCTCAGGGCTTGTCAGGCCATTATACATACAGACGGTAGCAGCGGTCTCCTCCCCTGTTCATGTCCAGCTGGAAGAGGATAGGCTCCCACAGCGACTGATTTGTCAGTGGTGGGTATGCTACGTTTGGGACTGCTAGGAATCCTTAAAGTGTTTTACCCAAGAACTTGTACATATTCAATGTCTGGATGGATTCTGTCCTAACTTCACACATTAGAGGACAATGAAGTAAAAGATAAACTATGTCAGGCTCTCCCTAAATGAACTCTCACAGGAAAGAAGCCCCACACCCTCTTCATTTGGGAATTAAAGATCAGAATGTGTCAGGTGTTCCCATTGAAAAAGGGTTTCCAGGCATCAGAAAAGCCAAATGCAGTCAGAAGAAAATCTACTTTGTTTTATAAAGTTTCATTCACTTGTAAAGGGTAGTCTTCCCACATTCCTTACCTGAGGAAAGAGCTGTTTTGTCCCCCACTCCCAATCATCATATTAACCCCATCCTGAGTCATTACTGCGTTGACGCCACACTTTTTTCAATGATCTGTCAAGCATATCCTAATTACTATCCCTTCACCCCATGAAAAACCAATTGTCCCTGCTGATAATGAAGGGGAAGAAGAATACGTTTTTAACTCTGGGAGAATCCTGCAGGCTTGGTGTTATCCTGTTGCTAGGCTCTGTCCTTAAAGAAAGTGGTGTGGCATTTGGGATACATCTAGAGTATCTATCTACACTCAGAGGATACATCTAGAGTATATATCTACACATCTAGAGTATCTATCTACACATCTAGAGTATATATCTACACATCTAGAGTAACTATCTACACATCTAAGAGTATCTACTACACATCAGAGTATCTATCTACACATCTAGAGTATCTATCTACACATCTAGAGTATCTACTACAATCTAGAGTACTTCATACACATCTAGAGTACCGTATCTACACATCTAGAGTATCTATCTACACAGTTAGAGTATCTATCTACACATCTAGAGTATATACTCACATCTTAGAGTATATCCATCTACACACCTAAGAGTATCTATCTAACACATCTAGAGTATCTCATCACACATCTAGAGTAATCCTATCTACACAATCTAGAGTTATATCTAACACATCTACGAGTACTATCTACACATCTAGAGTATTATCTACACATCTAGAGTATTATACTACACATCTAGAGTATCTATCTACACATCTAGAGATACCATCTACACATCTAGAGTATCTATCTACACATCTAGATATCTATCTACACATCTAGAGTACATCACACTTAGGCTCACACACTAGAGTATCTATCACACATCTAGAGACTCTACACATCTAGAGTATCATCTACACATCTAGAGTATCCATTCTACACATCTAGAGTATCTATCACACACTCTAGAGTATCATCTACACATCTAGAGTATCTATCTACACATCTAGATATCCATCTACACATCAGAGATCATCTACAATCTAGAGTAATCATACACATCTAGAGTATCTATCTACACACAGATACTACACATCTAACGATTATCTATCTACACATTAGAGTATCTATCTACACATCTAGAGTACTCAATCTACAACATCTAGATACTCCACTACACATCTAAGTATCCACACACACTAGAGTATCTTCTACAACACTAGCAGTCTAGCTACACACTAGAGTATCAAATCTACACATCTAGAGATCTATCTACACAGCTAGAGTCTACACATCTAAACACAATCTAGAGATCTATCTACACATCTAGAGTATCTATCTACTACATCTAGAGATCTATCTACACATCTAGAGTATCCATCTACACACTCTAGAGTATCCATACTACACATCTAGAGTATCTTCTACACATCAGATATCCATCTACACATCTAGAGTATCTATCTACACATCTAGAGTATCTATCTACACACATCTAGAGTGCATCCTCTGTCTGTGTGTAGATAGATACTCATCCATTATCCTGTCTACACTCAGAATCCTCCTGGACATTTTCCTGGACACACAGTTACACCCCTGGCATCAATATGACATCACAGAGATACAGGGAACCACGTTTGTCAAGGAGAAGGGCTGTGTATTAGCGAAATGAAGGAGTTAGAGCCTAATGAGAAGGCCTCAGTCTCTGGGGGATTGCCATGCAGGTTTCAATAGGTAATGTAATGGCGCAAGGTAACGCAAGGTAATGGCGTACCCAGGGTTGTAATTGCTCCACTGCTATTTTCTGTTGTCCTTGTGTTACCCACCACTCCTGTTGTCACGGGAAATGGTAGTGCTGTCTCGACAGAACAGCCAGGTGGTTTATGAAAGGGTAGAGCTGTCTGAACAGAACAGCCAGGTGGTTTATGAAAGAGTAGAGCTGTCTGAACAGAACAGCCAGGTGGTTTATGAAAGAGTAGAGCTGTTCTGAACAGAACAGCCAGGTGTTTATGAAAGAGTAGAGCTGTCTGAACAGAACAGCCAGGTGGTTTATGAAAGAGTAGAGCTGTCTGAACATAGACGTGGAAAACAGATAAAATACCTGTTTAACCAATCAACATCAGTTCTCCCCTGGGAGGGATCATCAAGTTCTTCCCTGGGAAGGGAAGATCATCAGTTCTCCCTGGGAAGGGATCATCAATTCTCCCTGGGAAGGTTCATCTTCTCCCTGGAGGAAGGGATCATCAGTTCTCCCTGGGAAGGGATCATCATTTCTCCCTGGGAAGGGTTCATCAGTTCTCCTGGGAAGGGTTCATCAGTTCTCCCTGGGAAGGGATCATCAGTTCTCCCTGGAGGATATCAGTTCTCCTGGAGGGATCATCAGTTCTCCCTGGGAAGGGATCATGCAGTTTCTCCCTGGGAAGGGATCATTCAGTTCTCCCTGGGAAGGGTGGATCATCAGTTCTCCTGGGAAGGGATCATCAGTTCTCCCTGGGAAGGGATCATCAGTTCTCCCTGGGAAGGGATCATCAGTTCTCCCTGGGAAGGGATCATCAGTGTTGGTTATTAGGCTATTTGTGATGCGCAATTGTCATCATGTGCTGTTTGCATCAGGGGCGTAGACTTGGGTGGGCCTGGGTGGGCTGACACAGTTTTCAACCAGCGATTGAGTTGTGAGACTCTGCTGTAGAGCTCATCACTCCCCCTAACCGGGAGGGGGCCAGAGACAAATTATTCGATGCCGACACATCTTTCTAGCTGATTTACACGCTGAAGCTATGTTGCGCTTGGTGATCTCTGACTGTTTCATCCTAACATCGTTGGTGCCGACGTGGATAACAATATCTCTATACTCTCTACACTCACCAGTTTTAGCTTTAGCCAGCACCATCTTCAGATTAGCCTCAACGTCGGTAGCCCTGCCCCCTGGTAAACAGTGTATGATCGCTGGGTGATTCGTTTTAAGTCTAATACTGCGGGTAATGGAKTCGCCAATGACTAGGGTTTTCAATTTGTCAGAGCTAATGGTGGGAAGCTTCGGCGTCTCAGACCCCGTAACGGGAGGAGTAGAGACAAGAGAAGACTCGGTCTCAGACTCCGACTCGCTACTTAATGGGGAAAACCGGTTGAAAGTTTCTGTCGGCTGAATGAGCGACACCGGTTGAGCATTCCTACAGCATTTCCCTCCAGAAGCCATGAGAAAGTTGTCCGGCTGCGGGGACTGTGCGGGGGGGGGGGTTTATACTACTATCTGTACTTACTGGTGGCACAGACGCTGTTTCATCCTTTCCTATACTGAAATTACCCTGCCTAACGATTGCGTCTGAAGTTGGGCCTGTAGCACAGCTATCATCGCCATAAGGCGATTGTTCTCCTGTATACAACAGCGACTGCAATTAGAAGGCATCATGTTAAAGTTACTACTTAGCTTCGGCTGTTGAAGGTGCTGACGAACCATGTCCAGATAAAGCGTCCGGAGTGAAAAAGTTGAATGAAAAAAAAAAGTTGAGGGAAAAACTAAAAATATAAACGGTAATTAAAAAGTAAAAACCGTAAAGTTGTCAGGTAGCAAAGTAAATTTGGCAACAAAACGCACAGCAACACAGCAAAATATAAACGGTAATTAAAAAGTAAAAACCGTAAAGTTGTCAGATAGCAAAGTAAGTTTGGCAACAAAACAAAACCTACACTGTTGCACAATGCTACACTGTTATATAAGGAAGCAGAGCCTGTCAACCACACTGACCCTATTTAATCCTACTCCAGGTACCTGGATAACACAAAGAGACAACAGCATTAAAACACAAAGGGATGGCTGACAACAGCAAGCACGCAGCATTAAACACATTTCCACTTACCAGATGATGATCATTTGAAATGTAAACTAGCAACAACATCCTCTTTGATAACGAATAAAATGAAATCAAACATTATTTGTCACATGTGCTGAATAAAACAAGTGTAGAACTTAACATAATTACTTACAAGCCCTTAACCAACAGTGCAGTTAAAGAAGAGTTAAGAAAATATTTACCAAATAAACTAAAGTAAAAAAATAAAATAAAAAAAAATAAAAATCATGAAGTAACACAATAACATAACAATAACGAGGCTATATACAGGGGATACCGGTACCGAGTCAATGTGCGGGGGTACAGGTTAGAAGTAATTTGTACATGTAGGTAGGGGTGAAGTGACTATGCATAGATAATAAACAGCGAGTAGCAGCAGTGTACAGAACAAATGGCGGGGGGTTCAATGTAATAGTCCGGTGGCCATTTTATTTATTGTTCAGCAGTCTTATGGCTTGGGGGGAGCGTTTTGGTCCTAGACTTGGCACTCCAGTACCACTTGCCATGCGGTAGCAGAGAAAACAGTCTATGACTTGGGTGACTGGAGTCTCTGACAATTTTATGGGCTATCCTCCGACACCGCCTTTATATAATCTCAGCAAAAAAAAGAAACGGCCCTTTTTCAGGACCGTCTTTCAAAGATCATTCGTAAAAATCCAAATAACTTCACAGATCTTCATTGTAAAGGGTTTAAGCACTGTTTCCCATGCTTGTTCAATGAACCATAAACAATTAATGAACATGCACCTGTGGAACGGTCGTTAAGACACTAACAGCTTACAGACAGTAGGCAATTAAGGTCACAGTTAATGAAAACTTAGGACACTAATGAGGCCTTTCTACTGACTCTGAAAAACACCAAAAGAAAGATGCCCAGGGTACCTGCTCATCTGCGTAAACATGCCTTAGGCATGCTGCAAGGAGGCATGAGGACTACAGATAAATCGCAATAAATCGCAATGTCCGTACTGTGAGATGCCTAAGACAGCGCTACAGGGAGACAGGACGCACAGCTGATTGTCCTCGCAGAGGCAGACCACGTGTAACAACACCTGCACAGGATTGGTACATCTGAATATCACACATGCGGGACAGGTACAGGATGGCAACAACAACTGCTCGAGTTAATCCAGGAACGCACAATTCCTCCATCAGTGCTCAGACTGTCCGCAAAAGGCTGAAAGAGGCTGGACTGAGGGCTTGTAGGCTTGTTGTAAGGCAGGTCCTCACCAGACATCACCGGCAACAGCATCGCCTATGGGCACAAACCCACCGTCGCTGCACCAGACAGGAATGGCAAAAACTGCTCTTCTCTGACGAGTCGCGGTTTTGTCTCACCAGGGTTGATGGTCGGATTTGCGTTTATCGTCGAAGGAATGAGCGTTACACCGAGGCCTGTACTCTGGAGTGGGATCGATTTGGAGGTTCAGGGTCCATCATGGTCTGGGGCGGTGTGTCACAGCATCATTGGACTGAGCTTGTTGTGATTGCAGGCAATCTCAACGCTGTGCGTTACAGGGAAGACATCCTCTTCCCTCATGCAGTACTCTTCCTTCAGGCTCATCCTGACATGACCCTCCAGCATGACAATGCCACCAGCCATACTGCTCGTTCTGTGTGTGATTTCCTGCAAGACAGGAATGTCAGTGTTCTGCCATGCCCAGTGAAGAGCCCGGATCTCAATCCCATTGAGCACGTCTGGGACCTGTTGGATCGGAGGGTGAGGGCTAGGGCCATTCCGCCCAGAAATGTCCGGGAACTTGCAGGTGCCTTGGTGGAAGAGTGGGGTAACATCTCACAGCAAGAACTGGCAAATCTGGTGCAGTCCATGAGGAGGAGATGCACAGCAGTACTTAATGCAGCTTGTGGCCACACCAGATACTGACTGTAAATTTGGATTTTGACCCGCCCTTTGTTCACGGACACATTATTCCATTTCTGTTAGTCACATGTCTGTGGACCTTGTTCAGTTTATGTCTCAGTTGTTGAATCTTGTTATGTTCATACAAATATTTACACATGTTAAGTTTGCTGACAATAAACACAGTTGACAGTGAGAGAACGTTTGTTTTTTTGCTGAGTTAAGGTCCTGGATTGCAGGAAGCTTGGCCCCAGTGATGTACTGGGCCGTACGCACTACCCTCTGTAGCACCTTACGGTCAGATGCCGAGCAGTTGCCATAACAGGCGGTGATGCAACCTGTCAGGACGCTATCGATGGTGCAGCTGTAGAACTTTTTGAGGATCAGTCAGGGAGAGGTGGAAAATGTCAGTGAAGACAGTTGCCAGTTGGTCCTCGCATGCATTGAGTATACGGCCTGGTAATCCATCTGGCCCCTTGGCTTTGTGAATGTTTACCTGTTTAAAGGTCTTGCTCACATTGGCTACCGAGAGCGTTATCACACAGTCATCCAGAACAGCTGGTGCTCTCGTGCATGCTTCAGTGTTGCTTGCCTCGAAGCGAGCATAAAAGGCATTTAGCTTGTCTGGTATGCTTGCGTCACTGGGCAGGTCAAGTCTGGGTTTCCCTTTCTAGTCCGTTAATAGTTTTCAAGCCCTGCCACATCCAACGAGCGTCAGAGCCGGTGTAGTAGAATTCAATCTTAATCCTGTAATGACGCTTTGCTTGTTTGATGGTTCATCTGAGTGCATAGCGGGATTTCTTATAAGCGTCCATATTAGTCTCCCGCTCCTTGAAAGCGGCAGCTCTAGCCTTTTGCTCGATGTGGATGTTGCTTATAATCCATGGTTCTGGTCGGGATATACTGTGGTGACGACGTCGTCGATGCACTTATTGATGAAGGAGATGACTGAGGTAGTATACTACTCAATGCCATTGGATGAATCCCGGAAATTATTCCTGTCTGTGCTAGCAAAACAGTCATGTAGCGTAGCATCCGCGTCATCTGACCACTTATTGAGTGAGTCACTGCTTTAATTTTAGCTTGTAAGCAGGAATCAAGGGGATAGAATTATGGTCAGATTTGCCAAATGGAGGGTGAGGGGAGAGCTTTGTATGCATCTCTGTGTGTGGAGTAAAGGTGGTCAAGAGTTTTTTTCCCTCTGGTTGCACATGTGACATGCTGGTAAAATTTTTGTAAAACTGATTTAAGTTTGCCTGCATTAAAGTCCCCGGCCACTAGGAGCGCCGCTTCTGGATGAGCATTTTCTTGTTTGCTTATGTCCTTATACAGCTGGTTGAGTGCGGTCTTAGTGCCAGCATCGGCCTGTGGTGGTAAATAGACGGCTATGAATAATATAGATGAGAACTCTCTTGGTAGATAGTGYGGTCTACAGCTTATCATAAGGTACTCTACCTCAGGCGAGCAATACCTCGAGACTTCTTTAATATTAGACATCGCACACCAGTTGTTATTGACAAAAAGACACACACCCCTACCCCTCGTCTTACCAGAGGTAGCTTCTCTGTTCTGCCGGTGCATGGAAAATCTCGCCAGCTCTATATTATCTGTGTCGTTGTTCAGCCACGACTCGGTGAAACAAAATATATTACAGTTCTTAACGTCCCGTTGGCAGGATGATCGTAATCGTAGATCATACATTTTATTTCCCCAATGAAGAAAGGCCGTGGGAGTTTACTCGCTCGCCTACAGATTCTCAGAAGTCAGCCTGATCTGATCTAACCCTAACCCTGATCTGCTCTAACCCTGATCTGATCTTAATCCTAAACCCCTGATCTACTAACCCTAACCCTGATCTAACGCTAACCCTGATCTGCTCTAACCCTGATCTGATCTAACCCTAACCCCTGATCTGATCTAACCCTGATCTGATCTAACCCTAACCCTGAGCTGATCTAACCCTAACCCTGATCTGCTCTAACCCTGATCTGATCTAACCCTAACCCTGATCTGATCTAATCCTAACCCTGATCTGATCTAACCCTAACCCTGATCTGCTCTAACCCTGATCTGATCTAACCCTAACCCTGATCTGATCTAACCCTAACCCTGATCTGCTCTAACCCTGATCTGTCTAACCCTAACCCTGATCTGATCTAATCCTAACCATGATCTGGTCTAACCCTAACCCTGATCTGCTCTAACCCTGATCTGATCTAACCCTAACCCTGATCTGTAAAAATGTGATTGGTTGATTCCACAGTCACTCCAAAAAGTTGCCCTAAAACAGTTGAATGGCAGATGCCTTGCTTCTGATTGCCTAGCCAATGGCTGACTTAGTAGCTACATTTGAATATGTTTCTCTTCAGTGTTAACCTTCCGTTCCCCTAACGATCTGAAGTATATATAATATTATACATTATAATAATATTTATAAACCTTAGCCCATCTCTGAAGGCGTAGGCCATTGTTCCCCACTGTGTTTGGGTCAGTTATTATAGAATGGCTCTATTGCCTTCAGCTATGCATTGTTTCACTTTCTGATGTCAAGTAATTACTGGACATGTTGAGACTTATTATGGAGTATTATAATAATGCTTGAACTGGACTCACATTTTTCTGACCTCAGTCTTGACTCGCTACATAATCCTTTAGCCCCATCTCGAAGCTTAGGATCAGTGCCATGTCTCCCCACTGTGTTTGGCGTCATCAGACACTTCCATCGTCTACCTGCTAGACCCCCTCAGTGCCGTCTCAACCCTTTACTATTTGGCTCTGTCTCAGACACTTCCCCCATCTCAGTCTGACTCTGTCTCAACCCTCTCCCCATCTCATTGACTCGTCAGACCCCTCTCCCCATTCAGTCTGACTCTTCTCAGACACTCTCCCATCTCATTTGACCCGTCTCAGACCACTTCTCCCCATCTCAGTCTTGACTCGTCTCAGACCCTCTCCCATCTCAGTCTGACTTCTCCAGACCCCTTCTCCCCATCTCAGTTCTGACTCTGTCAGACCACTCTCCCCACTCAGTCTTGATCTGTCTCAGACCCCTTCTCCCCATCTCAGTCTTGACTCTGTCTCAGCCCCTTCTCCCATCCAGTCTTGACCTTGTCTCAGACCCTTCTCCCCATCTCAGTCTGACTCTGTCTCAACCCCTTCTCCCAATCATCTTGACTCTGTCTCAGACCCTTCTCCCCATCTCAGTCTTTACTCGTCTCAGACCACTTCTCCCCATCTCAGTCTTGACTCTGTCTCAGACCACTCTCCCCATCTCAGTCTTGACCCTGTCTCAGACCACTTCTCCCCATCTCAGTCTTGACTCTTGTCTCAGACCCTTCTCCCCATCTCAGTCTTGACTCTGTCTCAGACCACTTCTCCCCATCTCAGTCTTGACTCTGTCTCAGACCCCTTCTCCCCATCTCAGTCTTGACCCTGTCTCAGACCACTTCTCCCATCTCAGTCTTGACTCTGTCTCAGACCCCTTCTCCCCATCTCAGTCTTGACTCTGTCTCAGACCCCTTCTCCCCATCTCAGTCTTGACTCTGTCTCAGACCACTTCTCCCCATCTCAGTCTTGACTCTGTCTCAGACCCTTTCCCATCTCAGTCTTGACTCTGTCTCAGACCACTCTCCCCATCTCAGTCTTGACTCTGTCTCAGACCCCTTCTCCCCATCTCAGTCTTGACTCTGTCTCAGACCCTCTCCCACCAGTCTTGGCCCTGTCTCAGACCACTCTCCCCATCTCAGTCTTGACCCTGTCTCAGACCACTTCCCCATCTCAGTCTTGACTCTGTCTCAGACCCCTTCTCCCCATCTCGGTCTGACTCTGTCTCAGACCCCTTCTCCCCATCTCAGTCTTGACCCTGTCTCAGACCACTTCTCCCCATCTCAGTCTTGACCCCGTCTCAGAACCCCTTCTCCCCATCTCATCTTGACCTGTCTCAGACCACTTCTCCCCATCTCAGTCTTGACCCGTCTCAGACCACTTCTCCATCTCACTCTCGTCTCAGACCACTTCTCCCCATCTCAGTCTTGACCCTGTCCAGACCGTTCTCCCATCTCAGTCTTGACTCTGTCTCAGACCCTTCTCCCCACTCAGTCTTGACCCTGTTCTCAGACCCCATTCTCCCCATCTCAGTCTTGACCTGTCTCAGACCACTTCTCCCCATCTCAGTCTTTGCACCTGTCTCAGACACTTCTCCCATCCAGTCTTGACCCTGTCTCAGACCCTTCTCCCCATTCAGTCTTGACCCTGTCTCAGACCCTTCTCTCCCCATCTCAGTCTTGACTCGTCTCAGACCACTTCTCCCCATCTCAGTCTTGACTCTGTCTCAGACCACTTCCCCCATTCCAGTCTTGACCTGTCTCAGACCACTTCTCCCCATCTCAGTCTGGACTCTGTCTCAGACCCCTTCTCCCCATCTCAGTCTTGACTCTGTCTCAGACCACTCTCTCCCCATCTCAGTCTGAATCTGTCTCAGACCCTTCTCCCCATCTCAGTCTTGACTCTGTCTCAGACCCCTTCTCCCATCTCAGTCTTGACCCTGTCTCGACCACTTCTCCCCATCTCAGTCTTGACCCTGTCTCAGACCACTTCTCCCCATCTCAGTCTTGACTCTGTCTCAGACCCTTCTCCCATCTCAGTCTTGACCCTGTCTCAGACCACCTTCTCCCCATCTCAGTCTTGAACTCTGTCTCAGACCACTTCCCCCATCTCAGTCTTGACTCTGTCCAGACCACTTCTCCCCATCTCAGTCTTGACCCTGTCTCAGACCACTTCTCCCCATCTCGTCTTGACCCTGTCTCAGACCACTTCCCCCATCTCAGTCTTGACCCTGTCTCAGACCACTTCTCCCCATCTCATCTTGACTCTGTTCAGACCCTTCTCCCATCAGCTTGACTCTGTCTCAGACCCCTTTCTCCCCATCTCAGTCTTGACCCTGTCTCAGACCACCTTCCCCATCCAGGTCTTGACCCTGTCTCAGACCACTTCTCCCCATCTCAGTCTTGACTCTGTCTCAGACCACTTCTCCCCATCTCAGTCTGCCCTGTCTCTCAGACCACTTCTCCCATCTCAGTCTTGACCCTGTCTCAGAACCACTTCTTCCCCATCCGTCTTGACCCTGTCTCAGACCACTTCTCCCCATCTCAGTCTTGACCCTGTCTCAGACCATCTTCCCCATCTCAGTCTTGACTCTGTCTCAGACCACTTCTCCCCATCTCGGTCTGACCCTGTCTCAGACCCACTTCTCCCATCTCCAGTCTTGACTCTGTCTCAGACCACTTCTCCCCATCTCATGCTTGACTCTGATCTCAGACCACTTCTCCCCATCTCAGTCTTGACTCTGTCTCAGACCCACTTCTCCCCATCTCTGTCTTGACCTGTCTCAGACCACTTCTCCCATCTCATCTGACTCTGTCTCAGACCACTTCTCCCCATCTCAGTCTTGACTCTGTCTCAGACCACTTCTCCCCATCCAGTCTTGACCCTGTCTCAGACCACTTTCTCCCCATCTCAGTCTTGACCTCTGTCTCAGACCACTTCTCCCCATCTCAGTCTTGACTCTGTCTCACACCCCTTTCTCCCCATCTCAGTCTTGACCCTGTCTCAGACCACTTCTCCCCATCTCAGTCTTGACTCTGTCTCAGACCCCTTCTCCCCATCTCAGTCTCTGACTCTGTCTCAGACCCCTTCTCCCCATCTCAGTCTTGACCCTGTCTCAGACCCACTTCTCCCCATCTCAGTTCTTGACTCTGTCTCACACCCCTTCTCCCCATCTCAGTCTTTACTCGTCTCGCCCCATTATCATAGGACCGTCTCTCATTATCATAGGACCCTCTCTCATTATCATACGATCATCTCTCATTATCATATGACCCTCTTTCCTTATCATGGACCTCTTTCATTATCATAGACCCTCTTTCATTATCATAGACCCTCTTTCATTTCATAGGACCCTCTCTCATTATCATAGACCCTCTTTCATTATCATATGACCCTCTTCATTATCATAGGACCCTCTTCATTATCATAGGACCCTCTTTCATTATCATAGGACCCTCTCTCATTTATCATAGGACCCTCTTTCATATCATAGGACCCTCTTTCATTATCATAGACCCTCTCTCATTATCATAGGACCCTCTTTCATGATCATAGACCCTCTCTCATTATCATAGGACCCCTCTTTCATATCATAGGACCCTATTTCATTATCATAGGACCCTCTCTTCATTATCATATGACCCTCTTTCATTATCACAGGACCCTATTTCTTTATCATAAGACCCTCTTTCATTATCATAAGACCCTCTTTCATTATCATAGGACCCTATTTCATTATCATAAGACCCTCTCTCATTATCGTACGACTCTCTCATTATCATAAGAGCGTTTTTCATTATCATAAGACCCTCTTTCATTATCGTACGACCCTCTTTCATTAAGATAGGACCCTCTTTCATTGTCATAGGTTTCATTATCATAGGACCCTTTCTCTCGTGAATATTTCCACACATCATCCTCAATCTATCTGTAGTCCTCTTTCTCTATTTCTCTTGTTATTTCCATCTTTCTTTCATTCTTCCATCCATCTTCAACTGCCTCCCACTCTCACACAAAACGAATAGTGACATTTGTTGTTTATTCCTCCCCCTCCCCCTCCCTCTCCTGTCGTTCTTTATTTTGCTCTTTCATTGTCTCTCATACATACAGTGACTTCAGAAAGTATTCTCACCCCTTGACCTTTTTCACATTTTGTTGTGTTACAGCCTGAATTTAAAATGGGGCACTGGCCTACACACAATACCCCATAATGTCAAACTGGAATTATATATTTTTAAATGTTTACAAATATATCAAAAATGAAAAGCTAAAATGTCTTGAGTCAATAAGTATTCAACCCCTTTGTTATGGCAAACCTAAATAAGTTCAGGAGTGAACATTTGCTTAATAGGATGGACAATAATAACATGATTTTTGAATGACTTCCTCATCTCTGTACCCCACAAAGGTCCCTCTGTCGAGCAGTCAATTTCAAACACAAAGAACAGGGAGGTTTTCCAATGTCTAGCAAAGAAGGGAACATATTGGATGGGTAAAAAAAAAGCAGAAATGGAATATCCCTTTGAGCATGGTGAAGTTATTAATGGCCCTATGGATGGTGTATCAATACACCCAGTCACTACACAGATACAGGTGTACTTCCTAACTCAGTTGCCGGGGAGGAAGGAATGGTGACTTTAAAACAGTTATAGAGTTTAATGGCTGTGAGAGGAGAGAACTGAGGATGCATCAACAACATTGTAGTTACTCCACAATACTAACCTACTTGACAGAGTGAAAAGAAGGAAGCTTGTACAGAATAAACATATTCCAAAACATGCATCCTGTTTACAACAAGGCACTTAAGTAATACTGCAAAAAATGTGGCAAAGAAATTAACTCTTTGTCCTGAATACAAAGTGTTATGTTTGGGGCAAATCCAATACAACACATTACTGAGTACCAGTCTCCATATTTTCAAGCATGGTGGTGGCTGCATCATGTTATGCGTATCCTTGTAATCGTTAAGGACTGGGGAGTTTTTCAGGACACAAAAGAAAAGGAATGGAGCTAAGCACAGGCAAAATCCTAGAGGAAAACCTGGTTCAGTCTGCTTTCCCCCAGACACTGGGAGATGAATTCACCTTTCAGCAGGACAATAACCTAAAACACAAGGCCAAATCTACACTGGAGTTGCTTACCAAGAAGACAGTGAATGTTCCTGCTTGAAAATCTATGGCAAGACTTTCAAATGGTTGTCTAGCAATGATCAATAACCAATTTGACAGAGCTTGAAGAAGTTTGAAAAGAATAATGGGGAAATGTTGCACAATCTAGGTGTGGAAAGCTCTTGGAGACTTACCCAGTAAGACTCACAGCTGTAATCACTGAGAAGCTGCTCCTACAAAGTATTGACTCAGGGGTGTGAATACTTATAAAATTTGATATTTCTTTATTTAATTTTCAATAAATTCGCAAAAACATGTTTTCACTTTGTCTTTATGGGGTATTGTGTGTAGATGGGTGGGGGGAAAAAATCACTTCAATCCATTTATGAATTCAGGCTGTAAAACAACAAAATTTAGAATCAGTCAAGGGGTATGAAGACTTTCTGAAGGCACTCACTGTCTCTCTCTCTCTATCACTCTCTCTCATCAAACTCCTCTCGCCCCTCTTGTCTCCAGAACTCTGGCCACAGGGACTGTGACGTCCAGTATGCAGAGCTGGATACTGCGTCTCTGGCCTTCTCCCCCAGCACACGGAGCTCTATGCACTCTGCCGGGGACCTTGTCGAGTATGCAACCGTCCAGGCTAGCTCACACTAACGCATGCCATTATAGGCCTTTTCCCTCCGACTCTGGCCTCAAGGTACACAGACTGGTGCACTCTCCTCTCCCATCTCTCATCTCCAACTGCCTCCCACACTCTCCTCTCCTCTCCCTCTTCTCTCTCTCCTCTCTCTCCTCCTCCTCTCCTCTCCTCTCCTCTCCTCTCCTTTCCTCTCCTCTCCTCTCCTTCTCTCTCCTCTCCTCTCCTCTCCTCTCCTCCTCCTCTCCTCTCCTCTCCTATGCCTTCATCTCCCACTGCCTCCACACTCTCCTCTCCCATCTCTCACTCTCCAACTGCCTCCCACCCTCTCCTTTCCTCTCCTCTCCCATCCCTCCATCTCCAACTGCCTCCAACTCTACCTCTCCTCTCCCATCCCTCCATCTCCAACTAACCTCCCACACTCTCCTCGCCTCTCCCTCCTCTCCCTCTTCAGCCTCCTCTCCTCTCCCCTGTGCTTCTCTTGCCCTTGTCTTTTAGTCTGCTATTGTTTCGTACACGACTCCTCTCTCTTCTCCCCTGAAATAGTTCATTTACCCACTCGTGTAAAGACTATCACTGTTAACAGGGCAGTGACTGGAACGAGCCAGATTCACTGTTAAAAAGGCAGTGACTGGAACGAGCCAGATTCACTGTTAAACAGGGCAGGACTGGACGAACCAGATCACTGTTAAACAGGCCAGTGACTGGAACGAGCCAGATTCACTGTTAAACAGGGTAGTCAGCATACCACCCTGCATACCACTGCTGGCTTGCTTCTGAAGCTAAGCAGGGTTGGTCCTGGTCAGTCCCTGGATGGGAGACCACGAGCCAGATTCACTGTTAAACAGGCCAGTGACTGGAACGAGCCAGATTCACTGTAACTGGCCAGCAGCATACCACCCTGCATACCACTGCTGGCTTGCTTCTTGAAGCTAAGCAGGGTTGGTCCTGGTCAGTCCCTGGATGGGAGACCAGGTGCTGCTGCTGAAGTGGTGTTGGAGGCCAGTAGGAGGCACTCTTTCCTCTGGTCTAAACAAAGATCCCAATGCCCGGGCAGTGATTGGGGACACTGCTCTGTGTAGGGTGCCGTCTTTCGGATGGGACGTTAACGGGTGTCCTGACTCTCTGAGGTCATTAAAGATCCCATGGCACTTATCGTAAGAGTAGGGGTGTTAACCCCGGTGTCCTGGCTAAATTCCCAATCTGGCCTCAACCATCACGGTCACCTAATAATCCCAGTTTACAATTGGCTCATTCATCCCCCTCCTCTCCCCTGTAATTATTCCCAGGTCGTTGCTGCAAATGAGAACGTGTTCTCAGTCAACTTACCTGGTAAAATAACGGTAAAATAAAAAAAAATAAAAGTGACTGGAACGAGCCAGATTCCACTGTTTAAACAGGGCATGACTGGAACGAGCCAGATTCACTGTTAAACAGGGCAGTGACTGGAACGAGCCAGATCACTGTTAACCTGAAGCATAGCTTAATGAAAGAGACTGAATGCACAGCTTAATGAAGAAGACTGAATGCACGAGCTTAATGAAGAGACTGAATGCACAGCTTAATGAAAGGAGACTGAATGCACAGCTTAATGAAAGAGACTGAATGCACAGCTTATATGAAGAGACTGAATGCACAGCTTAATGAAAGACTGAATGCACAGCTTAATGAGAGACTGAATGCACAGCTTAATGAAGCGACTGAATGACAGCTTAATGAAGAGACTGAATGCACAGCTTAATGAAAGAGAAGACTGAATGACAGCTTAATGAAGAGACTGATGAATGCTTATGAAGAGCTGAATGCACAGCTTAATGAAAAGAGACTGAATGCACGCTTAATGAAGAGACTGAATGCACAGCTTAATGAAGAGAACTGAATGCACAGCTTAATGAATACTGAAGCACAGCTTAATGAAAGGACTGATGCCACAGCTTAATGAAGAGACTGAATGCACAGCTTAATGAAGGACTGAATGCACAGCTTAAATGAAGAGACTGAATGCACAGCTTAATGAAGAGACTGATGCACAGCTTAATGAAGAGATGACTGCGCAGCTTAATGAAGAAGACTGAATGCACAGTCTAATGAAGAGACTGATGCACAGCTTAAATGAAGGCACTGAATGCAACGCTTAATGAAGAGACTGAATGCACAGCTTAATGAAGAGAGACTGAATGCACAGCTTAATGAAAGAGATTGAATGCACAGCTGTAATGAAGAGGACTGAATGCACAGGCTTAATGAAGAGACTGAATGCACAGCTTAATGAAGAGACTGAATGCAGCATGCTTAATGAAGGACTGAATGCACAGCTTAATGAAACAGAGCTGGGAATGCACAGCTTAATGAACGCACTGAATGCACAGCTTAATGAAGAGAGATTTGAATGCACACGTTAATGAAGAGCTGAATGCACACTTAATGAAGAGACTGAATGCACAGCTTATAGAAGAGACTGAATGCACAGCTTAATAAAGAGACTGAAATGCGACAGCTTAATGAAGATGATGAATGCACAGCTTAATGAAGAGACTGAATGCACAGCTTAATGAAGAGACTGAATGCACAGCTTAATGAAGAGACTGAATGCACAGCTTAATAAAGAGACTGAATGCACAGCTTAATAAAGAGAGAGCTTGTGTCAGTGTGAAGACGTGATGCTTTTCTTACCTACCATCTTATTTGCATCATAGGAGGCTTGACATCCAGAACAAGAGGGCATTTTCTAGGAGACATTCAGGTGTAAATGAGTTCTGTCATTATGTGAAGACGTATAGAGCAGGAGTCTGTAGTAATAATAACACAGTCTACCAGTGGTAGTGTAACTTTCAAAATGGCTTTTCTTCTGGCCTATTTAAGCATCACAATAAGTCAATGTATACCTGGTTCTAACATGTGTCTTGATCTTCTCCACATTCTGATTGTTATCCACATTGTATCTTTGATAGATCTTCTTTCAATATCATATTTATGTATTTATTGTATGACACATTGATGCCATAAGTCAATGATGTCACCTGTCAATTATTTTAGAGGGCGGAAAAATGATTGAAGTGGTTTCACTGTCCAGATCCGTCTATGTACACTTGTAAGATATCAGGACACAATGGGCCCCTGACTACCTCTGGATGTGGTCAGGAAGATCTGATCACATTGTGTGTTTTGATTGTGTCCACATTTGAAGACAGGTGTACACAATCAGGATGTGGACAAATACCAGGAAAAAGGATACATGTTAGAACCAGGTATAAACAGGCCTGTGGAGATTTTCTATGGAGTTCATTGTGAATGTTAAATGTGTGTAATTCAGTTCAATTCGAAATGGATTTCAGACTAAGTTTGAGTGAATATTGCAGAAATCATCCGCCAGTCAGATACTGCTGTAGAAGGTGTGTTTATACAGTCGTGGAAAAAAGTTTTGAGAACGACACAAATATTCATTTTCACAAAGTCTGCTGCTTCAGTGTCTTTAGATATTTTTGTCAGATGTTACTATGGAATACTGAAGTATATTTACAAGCATTTCATAAGTGTCAAAAGCTTTTATAGACAATTACTTGAAGTTGATGCAAAGAGTCAATATTTGCAGTGTTGACAGTTCTTTTTCAAGACCTCTGCAATCCGCCATGGCATGCTGTCAATTAACTTCTGGGCCACATCCTGACTGATGGCAGCCCATTCTTGCATAATCAATGCTTGGAGTTTGTCAGATTTTGTGAGTTTTTGTTTGTCCACCCGCCTCTTGAGGATTGACCACAATCTGTGGACTGTGGAAGCGCACTGGAGGCCTGATGCGTGGTGCCGGAACTGGTGGTACCGGGCTGAGAACACGCACCTCAGGGCAAGTGCGGGGAGCAGGAACAGGACGTACTGGACTCTGGAGACGCACTGGAGGCCTGGTGTGTGGTGCCGCTATTGGTGGTACCGGGCTGGGGACATGCACCTCAGGGCGAGTGTGGGGAGTAGGCACAGGATACACTGGGCCGTGGAGACGCATTGGAGATCTGGAACGTAGAGCTGGCTCAATGCATCCTGGCTAGATGCGCATTCTAGCCTGGCAAATTTGAAGAGCTGGAATAGAGTGCACCGGGCTATGAATGCGAACTGGAGACACCGTGCGCATTTCTGCATAACACTGTGCCTGACCAGTCACACGCACCCCACGGTAAGCACGAGGAGTTGGCTCATGTCTCCAACCTGACTCAGCCAATCTCCTCATGTGCCCGACCCAAAAAATGTCTTGGGGCTGCCTCTCGTGCTTGCCTTGTTTGTATTTCTCCTCATAGTATCGCCGTTCCGCTTTTGCTGCCTCAATTTCCTCCTTCGGAAGGCGATATTCCCCAGCCTGCGTCCAGGGTCCTGCTCCATCCAGTATCTCCTCCCAGGTCAATTTTTCCAGAAAACGCTGTTCCTCCTTTTCACGCTGCTTGGTCCTTTTATGGTGGGTTCTTCTGTCACGGCCGTCGTAGGGAGGAGACCAAGTGGCAGCGTGATAAGTGTACATTCTTCTTTATTTAAAGAACGAACACTGAACAAAACGAACAAACTAACAAAACTAACCGTGAAGCTAATATGGCTAGTGCAGACAGGCAACTAAACATAGAATAAGAACCCACAAAACCGAAAGGGAAAATGGCAACCTAAATATGATCCCCAATCAGGGACAACGATAAACAGCTACCTTTGATTGGGAACCAATTCAGGCCACCATAGACATACATATGCCGAGACTTAGCAACACCTCTAGACGTATAAAAAACACCCTAGACATTACAAAACAAGCATACCCACCCTCGTCACACCCTGACCTAAACAACATTATAAAGAAAACATAGATAACTAAGGTCAGAACGTGACACAGACCTCCAAATTACTGTTGGTGTAGACGTCTTATGAATTCTGTCAAACCTCTAAATCACAGCTGTTGGTGTAGACGTCTTATGAATTCTGTCAAACCTCTAAATCACAGCAGCTGTTGGTGTAGACGTCTTATGAATTCTGTCAAACCTCTAAATCACAGCTGTTGGTGTAGACGTCTTATGAATTCTGTCAAACCTCTAAATCACAGTGTTGGTGTAGACGTCTTAATGCAATTCCTGTCAAACTTAAATCACAGCTTGTTGGTGTAGACGTCTTATGAATTCTGTCAAACCTCTAAATCACAGCTGTTGGTGTAAGCGTCTAATGAATTCTGTCAAACCTCTAAATCACAGCTGTTGGTGTAGAGTCTTATGAATTCTGTCAAACCTCTAAATCACAGCTGTTGGTGTAGACGTCTTATGAATTCTGTCAAACCTCTAAATCACAGCTGTTGGTGTAGACGTCTTATGAATTCTGTCAAACCTCTAAATCACAGCTGTTGGTGTAGACGTCTTATGAATTCTGTCAAACCTCTAAATCACAGCTGTTGGTGTAGACGTCTTATGAATTCTGTCAAACCTCTAAATCACAGCTTGTTGGTGTAGACGTCTTATGAATTCTGTCAAACCTCTAAATCACAGCTGTTGGTGTAGACGTCTAATGAATTCTGTCAAACCTCTAAATACAGCTGTTGGTGTAGACGTCTTATGAATTCTGTCAAACCTCTAAATCCGCAGCTGTTGGTGTAGACGTCTTATGAATTCTGTCAAACCTCTAAAATCACAGCTGTTGGTGTAGACGTCTTATGAATTCTGTCAAACTCTAAATCCCAGCTGTTGGTGTAGAACGTCTTATGAATTCTGTCAAACCTCTAAATCACAGCTGTTGGTGTAGACGTCTTATGAATTCTGTCAAACCTCTAATCCAGCTGTTGGTGTAGACGTCTTATGAATTCTGTCAAACCTCTAAATCACAGCTGTTGGTGTAGACGTCTTATGAATTCTGTCAAACTCTAAATCACAGCTGTTGGTGTAGACGTCTTATGAATTCTGTCAAACCTCTAAATCACAGCTGTTGGTGTAGACGTCTTATGAATTCTGTCAAACCTCTAAATCACAGCTGTTGGTGTAGACGTCTTATGAATTCTGTCAAACCTCTAAATCACAGCTGTTGGTGTAGACGTCTTATGAA
The DNA here is from genome assembly GCF_002910315.2 of Salvelinus sp. IW2-2015. Lineage (NCBI taxonomy): Eukaryota > Metazoa > Chordata > Actinopteri > Salmoniformes > Salmonidae > Salvelinus > Salvelinus sp. IW2-2015. The sequence goes on from NW_019943174.1 coordinate 106,514, forward strand.
TTCTGTCAAACTCTAAATCACAGCTGTTGGTGTAGACGTCTTATGAATTCTGTCAAACCTCTAAATCACAGTTGTTGGTGTAGACGTCTTATGAATTCTGTCAACCTCTAAATCACAGCTGTTGGTGTAGACGTCTTATGAATTCTGTCAAACCTCTAAATCACACAGCTGTTGTGTAGACGTCTTATGAATTCTGTCAAACTCTAAATCACAGCGTTTGGTGTAGACGTCTTATGAATTCTGTCAAACCTCTAAATCACAGCTGTTGGTGTAGACGTCTTATGAATTCTGTCAAACCTCTAAATCACAGCTGTTGGTGTAGACGTCTTAATGAATTCTGTCAACCCCCTCTAAATCACAGCTGTTGGTGTAGACGTCTTATGAATTCTGTCAACCCTCTAAATCACAGCTGTTGGTGTAGACGTCTTATGAATTCTGTCAAACCTCTAAATCACAGCTGTTGGTGTAGACGTCTTATGAATTCTGTCAAGAATCCTGCTAAATCACAGC
>NW_019943174.1:114111-129186 GCF_002910315.2 Salvelinus sp. IW2-2015
GTACAACCTCTAAATCACAGCTGTTGGTGTAGACGTCTTATGAATTCTGTCAAACCTCTAAATCACAGCTGTTGGTGTAGACGTCTTATGAATTCTGTCAAACCTCTAAATCACAGCTGTTGGTGTAGACGTCTTATGATTCTGTCAAACCTCTAAATCACAGCTGTTGGTGTAGACGTCTTATGATTCTGTCAAACCTCTAAATCACAGCTGTTGGTGTAGACGTCTTATGAATTCTGTCAAACCTCTAAATCACAGCTGTTGGTGTAGACGTCTTAGATTCTGTCAAACCTCTAAATCACAGCTGTTGGTGTAGACGTCTTATGAATTCTGTCAAACCTCTAAATCACAGCTGTTGGTGTAGACGTCTTATGAATTCTGTCAAACCTCTAAATCACAGCTGTTGGTGTAGACGTCTTAATGAATCTGTCAAACCTCAAATCACAGCTGTTGGTTAGACGTCTTATGAATTCTGTCCATAATTCACAGCTGTTGGTGTAGACTTTGAATTCTGTCAACCTCTAATCACAGCTGTTGGTGTAGACGTCTTATGAATTCTGTCAAACCTCTAAATCGCGTGTTGGTGTAGCGTTTATGAATTCTGTCAAACCTAAATCACGCGTGTTGGTGTAGACGTCTTATGAATTCTGTCAACACCTAAATCACAGCTGTTGGTGTAAGACGTCTTATGAATTCTGTCAAACCTCTAAATCACAGCTGTTGGTGTAGACGTCTTATGAATTCTGTCAAACCTCTAAATCACAGCTGTTGGTGTAGACTTCTTATGAATTCTGTCAGACCCCAAAATCACAGCTGTTGGTGTAGACGTTTTATGAATTCTGTCAGACCCTAAACACTTAGATCACAGCTGTTGGTGTAGACGTCTTATGAATTCTGTCAGACCCCCAAATCACAGCTGTTGGTGTAGACATCATATGAATTCTGTCAGACCCCAAACCTCTAGATCACAGCTGTTGGTTTAGACGTCTAATGAATTCTGTCAAACCTCAAAAGCACAGCTGTTGGTGTAGACGTCTAATGAATTCTGTCAAACCCCCAAATCACAGCTGTTGGTTTAGACGTCTAATGAATTCGGTCAGACCTCCAAATCACAGCTGTTGGTTTAGACGTCTAATGAATTCTGTCAAACCCTCTTGGTTGCTCTTCCCAAAACCAATCATATCTCTAAAGGATCTGACACTTATTTTTTTGTGCCTAAATTGACACCAAATGTAACTTCCTTTAGCTTAGGATGTGAAGCAATGTTATACATATTCTTGATACCATTTGTCACTGTATTCTTTCTACTGTAAATTGGACAGTGCAGTTAGATTAACAATAATTTAAGCTTTCTGCTAATATCAGATATGTCTATGTCCTGGGAAATGTTCTTGTTACTTACAACCTCATGCTAATCACATTAGCGCACGTTAGCTCAACCGTCCCGCAGGGTGGACAGCGATCCTGTAGATGTTTTAAAAGTATTTTTTTCCGTTGTCAATGCTTTCCATCCTGAGGCCTTATTTGTCAAACTATTTTGATCTCTGGATATGGTCTACACCCACCATTAAGTGGATGTTCTGACTTTGGCAAAATGCTAATTAATTACACAACTTCAAAATGAAGGGGGAACCTTTCAGTTACTCCCTCACATCAACATGGCTAATATTTATTGAGGAAAGAACTAGATATATAATATTACATTCAGTGAAAATGGCCTCTGTGTGTATTTCATTTTGGTTAAGTTCCTTCCGGTCACGCTTAGTCCAAAGGAACCTTCGATGTTTTCCACAAAGTGGTAGAATTATTCACCTGACAAACCCCGAGTTTGTTAAGGCACCATAATAGTTCTTCTTTACTGACCATAAACAAATGCATTTTTAAGAAGGTCTAGTCCCCTCAAACTCAACTCTGAACCTCTGGTCTAGTCAATGACTTGGGAGTGTGGACCAGGAGCGCTAGTCAATGACTTGGAGTGTGGACAAGGAGAGCTAGTCAATGACTTGGGAGTGTGGACCAGGAGGGATAGTCAATGACTTGGGAGTGTGGACAAGGAGGGCTAGTCAATGACTTGGGAGTGTGGACCAGGAGGGCTAGTTACTGACTTGGGAGTGTGAACCAGGAGGGCTAGTTACTGACTTGGGAGTGTGAACCAGGAGGGATAGTCAATGACTTGGGAGTGTGGACCAGGAGGGCTAGTTACTGACTTGGGAATGTGGACCAGGAGGGATAGTCAATGACTTGGGAGTGTGGACCAGGAGGGATAGTTACTGACTTGGGAGTGTGGACCAGGAGGGCTAGTGAATGACTTGGGAGTGTGGACCAGGAGGGATAGTCAATGACTTGGGAGTGTGGACCAGGAGGGCTAGTTACTGACTTGGGAGTGTGGATCAGGAGGGATAGTTAATGACTTGGGAGTGTGGACCAGGAGGGATAGTTAATGACTTGGGAGTGTGGACCAGGAGGGATAGTTAATGACTTGGGAGTGTGGACCAGGAGGGATAGTTACTGATTTGGGAGTTTGGAATTCACCTTCACACTGTCCTCTAATCCTTCTTCAAATCAGCTCATCTTTCATTGTCTACAGAAAAACATCAGCTCATCTGTCTTCATGTCTCTACAGAAACACATGAGCTCAATCTGTCTTTATGTCTCTACGAAACACATCTGCTTCACGTGTCTTTATGTCCTACAGAAACACATCAAGCTTCAACTGTCTTTATGTCTCTACAGAAACACATCTGCTCAACTGTCTTATGTCTCTACAGAAACACATCAAGCTCAACTGCTTTTGTCTCTACAGAAACACATCTGCTACTCTTATGTCTACAGAAAACATCAGCTCAACTGTCTTTTTGCTCTACAGAAACACATCAGCTCACTGTCTTTATGTCTCTACAGAAACACATGACTCAACTGTCTTTTATGTCTCTACACAGAAACACATCAGCTCAACTGTCTTTTTGTCTCTACAGAAACACATCAGCTCAACTGTTCCTTATGTCTCTAACAGAAACACATCAGAACACATAGCTCAACTGTCTTCATGTCTCTACAGAAACACATCAGCTCACTGTCTTTATGTCTCTACAGAACACATCAGAAACACATCAGCTCATCTGTCTTCATGTTCTCCACAGAAACACATCAGCTCATCTGTCTTCATGTCTCTACAGAAACACATCAGCCTCATCTGTCTTCATGTCTCTACAGAAACACATCAGCTCAACTGTCTTCATGTCTCTACAGAAACACATCAGCTCATCTGTCTTCATGTCTCTACAGAAACACATCAGCTCAACTGTCTCTTTATGTCTCTACAGAAACACATCAGCTCAACTGTCTTTATGTCTCTACAGAAACACATCTGCTCACTGTCCTTTATGTCTCTACAGAAAACACTTGCTCAACTGTCTTTATGTCTCTACAGAAACACATCAGATCATCTGTTCTGTCTCTACAGAACACACATCAGCTCATCTGTCTTTGTCTCTACAGAACACATCAAGAACACATCAGTCATCTGTCTTTGTCTCTATAAGAAACACATAGCTCATCTGTCTTTGTCTCACAGAAACACATCAGCTCACTGTCTTTATGTCTCTAAGAAAACACATCAAGAAACACAGCAACTCATCTTCTTATGTCTCACAGAAACACATCAGCTCAACTGTCTTTATGTCTCTACAGACAACACATGAGCTCAACTGTCTTTATGTCTCTACAGAAACACATGAGCTCAACTGTCTTTATGTCCTAACAGAAAACATCATCAGCTCAAATGTCTTTTTGTCTCTACAGAAACACATAGAGCTCAACTGTCTTTATGTCTCTACAGAAACACATCAGCTCAAAGTTTTTAGTCTCTACAGAAACACATGAGCTCAAACTGTCTTTATGTCTCTACAGAAACACATAGCTTCAAATGTCTTTATGTCTCTACAGAAACACATCAGAACACTCAACAGCTCAACTGTCTTCATGTCTCCACAGAAACACATCAGCTCATCTGTCTTCATGTCTCTACAGAAACACATCAAACACAATCAGCTCAACTGTCTTCATGTCTCCACAGAAACACATCAGCTCAACTGTCTTTATGTCTCTACAGAACACATCAGCTCATCTGTCTTTATGTCTCTACAGAAACACATCAGGTCATCTGTCTTCATGTCTCTACAGAACAACATGCAGCTCATCTGTCTTTATGTCTCTACAGAAACACATCTGCTCACTGTCTTTATGTCTTCTACAGAAACACATCAGATAATCTGTCTTTGTCTCTACAGAAACATATCAGCTCAACTGTCTTTGTCCTCTACAGAAACACATCAAGCTCAACCTGTCTTTATGTCTCTACAGAAAACATCAGCTCACTGTCTTATGTCTTACAGAAAACACATCAGAAACACGCAGCTCATCTGTCTTCATGTCTCTACAGAAACACATCAGCTCAACTGTCTTTATGTCTCTACAGAACACATAGCTCAACTGTCTTTATGTCTTAACAGAAACACATCAGCTCAACTGTCTTTTTTGTCTCTACAGAAACACATCAGCTTCACTGTCTTATGTCTCTACAGAAACACATCAGAACACATCAGCTCAACTGTCTTCATGTCTCCACAGAAACACATCAGCTCATCTGTCTTCATGTCTCTACCAGAAACATCAGAAACACATCAGCTCAACTGTCTTCATGTCTCTCCACAGAAACACATCAGCTCAACTGTTTCATGTCTCCTACAGAAACACATCAGCTCATCTGTCTTTCATGTCCTCCACAGAAACACATCAACTCATCTGTCTTCATGTCTCTACAGAAACACATCAGCTCATCTGTCTTCATGTCTCTACAGAAACACATCAGCTCATCTGTCTTCATGTCTCTACCAAGAACACATCAGCTCAACTGTCTTTCAGTCTCTACAGAAACACATCAGCTCATCTGTCTTCATGTCTCTACAGAAAACACATCAGCTCACTGTCTTATGTCTCTACAGAAACACATCAGCTCAACTGTCCTTTATGTCTCTACAGAAACACATCTGCTCACTGTCTTTATGTCCTACAGAAACACTCAGGTCATCTGTCTCATGTCTCTACAGAAACACATCAGCTTCATCGTCTTTATGTCTCTACAGAACACATCTGCTCAAGCTGTCTTTATGTCTCTACAGAAACACATCTGCTCACTGTCCTTTATGTCTCTACAGAAACACATCAGCTCAACTGTTTTATGTCTCTACAGAAACACATCAGAAACACAGCAGCTCATCTGTTCTTCATGTCTCTACAGAAACACATCAGCTCACTGTCTTTATGTCTCCTACAGAAACACATGAGCTCAACCTGTCTTTATTGTCTCTACAGAAACACATCAGCTCAACTGTCTTTTTGTCCTCTACAGAAACACATCAGCTCAACTGTCTTTATGTCTCTACCAGAAACAATCGAAGACCATCAGCTCAACTGTCTTCATGTCTCACGAAACACATCAGCTCATCTGTTTATGTCTCTACAGAAACACATCAGCTCACCTGTCTTCCATGTCTCTACAGAACAACAATCAGCTCACTGTCTTCATGTCTCTACAGAAACACATCAGCTCATCTTGTTTCATGTCTCTACAGAAACACATCACTCAACTGTCTTTATGTTCTACAGAACACATCAGCTCAACTGTCTTATGTCTCTACAGAACACAATCTGCTCAACTGTCTTTTTGTCTCTAACAGAAACACATCAGCTCAACTGTCTTATGTCTCTACAGAAACACATGAGCTCAACTGTTTTATGTCTCTAACAGAAACACATCAGCTCAACTGTCTTTTGTCTTACAGAAACACATCAAGCTCAACTGTCTTATGTCTCTACAGAAACACATCAGAAACACATCCAGCTCAACTTCTCATGTCTCTACAGAAACACTAGCTCAACTGTCTTTATGTCTCTACAGAAACACATCAGAAACACATCAGCTCATCTGTCTCATGTCTCCAAGAAAACACATCAGCTCATCTGTCTTCATGCTCTACAGAAACACATCAGCTCATCTGTCTTATGTCTCTACAGAAACAATCAGCTCAACTGTCTTCATGTCTCTACAGAAACACCAGCTCATCTGTCTTCATGTCTCTACAGAAACACATCAGCTCAACTGTCTTAGTCTCTACAAAACACATCAGCTTCAACTGTCTTTATGTCTCTAGAAACACATCTGCCTCAACTGTCTTTAGTCTACAGAAACACATCTTGGCTCAACTTTTTGTCTTACAGACAACCATCAGATCATCTGTCTTTGTCTCTAAGACACATCAGCTATCCTGTCTTTGTCCTACAGAAACAATCAGAAACAATCAGGTCATCTGTACTTGTCTCATAGAAACACATCAGCTCATCTGTCTTTGTCTCTACAGAAACACATCAGCTCAACTGTCTTTATGTTCTACAGAAACACATCAGAACACAGCAGCTCATCTGTCTTCATGTCTCCACAGAAACACATCAGCTCAACCTGTCTTTCTGTCTACAGAAACACATGAGCTCAACTGTCTTTTATGTCTCACAGAACACATGAGCTCAACTGTCTTTATGTCTCTACAGAAACACATCAGCTCAAATGTCTTTTTGTTCTTACAGAAACACATGAGCTCAACCTGTCCTATGTCTCTACAGAAACACATCAAGCTCAAATGTCTTATGTCTCTACAGAAACAATGAGCTCAACTGTCTTTATGTCTCTACAGAAACACATCAGCTCAAATGTCTTTATGTCTCTACAGAAACACATCAGAAACACATCAGCTCAATGTCTTCATGTCTCCACAGAAACACATCAGCTCATCTGTCTTCATGTCTCTACAGAAACACATCAGAAAACACATCAGTCAACTGTCTTCATGTCTCCACAGAAGACAATCAGCTCAACTGTCTTTATGTCTCTCCAGAAACACATCAGCTCATCTGTCTTATGTCTCTACAGAAACATCAGGTCATCTGTCTTCATGTTCTACAGAAACACATCAGCTCATCTGTCTTTATGTCTCTACAGAAACACATCTGCTCAAACGTCTTTATTCTCTACAGAAACACATCAGATCATCTGTCTTTGTCTCTACAGAAACATAATCAGCTCAACTGTTTTGTCTCTACAGAAACAATCAAGTAACTGTCTATGTCTCTAACAGAAGCACATCAGCTCAACTGTCTTATGTCTCTACAGAAAACAATCAGAACACAGCAGCTCATTGTTTATGTCTCTTACAGAAAACACATCACTCACTGTCTTTATGTCTCTAACAGAAACACATGAAGCTCAACTGTCCTTTATGTCTCTACAGAACACATCAGCTCAACTGTCTTTTGTCTCTACAGAAACACAAGTATCAACGCTACTGTCTTTAATGTCTTACATGAAATCAACATCAGAAACACTAGCTCAAACTGTCTTCATGTCTCCAACAGAAACACATCAGCCATCTGTCTTCTGTCTCTACAGAAACACATCAGAAACCATCAGCTCAACTGTCTTCATGTCTCCACAGAAACACATCAGCTCATCTGTCTCATGTCTCTAGCAGAAAACACATCAAGCTCATCTGTCTTCATGTCTCCACAGAAACACATCAGTCTCATCACTGTCTTCATGTCTTACAGAAACACATTCAGCTATCTGTCTTAATGTCTCTACAGAAAACATCACGCTCATCTGTCTTCATGTCTCTACAGAACACATCAAGCCTCAAACTGTCTTCATGTCTCTTACAGAAACACATCAGCTCAGTCTGTCTTCATGTCTCTACAAAGAAACACATCAGCTCAACTGTCTTTATGTCTCTACAGAAACACATCAGCTCAACTGTCTTTATGTCTCTACAGAAACACATCTGCTCAACTGTCTTTATGTCTCTAACGAAACACATCAGTCTCTTCTCATGTCTCTACAGAAAACAACATCAGCTCATCTGTCTTTATGTCTCTACAGAACACATCTGCCTCAACTGTCTTTATGTCTCTACGAAACCACATCTGCTAACTGTCTTTATGTCTCTAACAGAACACATCAGCTCAACTGTCTTTATTCCTCACAAAACACTCAGCCAGCACTCTCTTCTTATGTCTCTACAGAAACATCAGCTTAACTGTCTTTATGTCTCTACAGAAACACATGAGGCTCAACTGTCTTTATGTCTCTTACAGAAACACATCAGCTCAACTGTCTTTTTGTCTCTACAGAACACATCAGCTCAACTGTCTTTATGTCTCTACAGAACACATCAGAACACATCAGCTCAACTGTCTCATGTCTCCACAGAAACACATCAGTCTCATTTCTTCATGTCCTCACAGAACACATCAGCTCATCTGTCTTCGTTCTCTACAGAAACACATAGCTCAACTGTCTTTATGTCTCTACAGAAACACATCAGCTGCCATTCGTGTCTCAAGTCTCTACAGAAACACATCAGCTCAACTGTCTTTATGTCTCTACAGAAACACATCAGCTCAACTGTCTTTATGTCTCTACAGAAACCATCGCTCAACTGTCTTATGTCTGCTACAGACAACACATCAGCTTCACTGTCTTTATGTCTCCTACAGAAACACATCCTGCTCAACTGTCTTATTGTCTCTACAGAAACAAGCTCAGTCATCCTGTCTTATGTCTCTACAGAAACACATCAGCTCATCTGTCTTTATTCTCTACAGAAACACAATCTTGCTCAACTGTCTTTATGTCTCTACAGAAACACATCTGACTCACTGTCTTTTGTCTCTACAGAAACACATTCAAGCTCAACTGTCTTTATGTCTCTACAAAACACATCAGAAACACACAGCTCATCTTCTTCATGTCTCTACAGAAACACATCAGCTCAACTGTCTTTATGTCCTTCCTAGCAGAAACACATGAGTCAACTGTCTTTATGTCTCACAGAAACACATCAGCTCAACTGTCTTTTGTCCTACAGAAACACTCAGCTCAACTGTCTTTATGTCTTCTACAGAACACATCAGAAACACATCAGCTCAACTGTCTTCATTCTCACGACAAAAACACTCAGCTCAATCTGTCTTCATGTCCTACAGAACACATCAGCTCATCTGTCTTCATGTCTCTACAGAAACACATCAGCTCAACTGTCTTCATGTCTCTACAGAAACACATCAGCTCATCTTGTCTTCCATTGGGTCCTCTACAGAAACACATCTGCTCAAACTGTCTTTATGTCTCTTACAGAAACACATCAGCTCACTGTCTTTATGTCTCTACAGAAACACATCTGCTCAACTGTCTTTTGTCTCTACAGAAACACATCTGCTCACTGTCTTTATGTCTCTACAGAAACACATCAGATCATCTGTCTTTAGTCTCTACAGAAAACACATCAGGTATCTGTCTTGTCTCTATAAACATCATCAGCTCATCGTCTTTGTCTCTAACAGAAACACATCAGCTCAACTGTCTTTATGTCTTACCAGAAACATCAGAAACAAAGCTATCTGTCTTATGTCTCTACAGAAACAATCGCTCAACTGTCTTTTATGTCTCTACAGAAACACATGAGCTCAACTGTCCTTTATGTCTTACGAAACACTCAGCTCACTGTCTTTTTGTCTCTACAGAAACACATCAGCTCAACTGTCTTTATGTCTCTACAGACACCTCAAAACAATCAGCTCAACTGTCTTTATGTTCTCTACAGAAACACATCAGCTCATCTGTCTTCATGTCTACTACAGAAACACATCAGCTCAACTGTCTTCATGTCTCTACAGAAACACATCAGCTCATCTGTCTTCATGTCTCTACAGAAACACATCAGCTCAACTGTCTTCTGGTCTCTACAGAAACACATCAGCTCAACTGTCTTATGTCTCTACAGAAAACATCAGCTCATACTGTCTTATGTCTCTACAGAAACACATCGCAGCTCATCTTGTCTTTATGTCTCTATAGAAACACATCAGCTCAACTGTCTTCAATGTCTCTACCAAAACACATCAAACAACATCAGCTCAACTGTCTTTATGTCTCTACAGAAACACATCGCTAATCTGTCTTTATGTTCTACCTACGAAAACATGAGCTTAACTGTCTTGTCTTCAGCTCATCTGTCTTGTCTTTCTGTCCTTCCTATGTTGATGCCAGTTCACATGTCTTTGTTGATCCCCTTTTTCCTTATCTGTTGGGTAGTGTTTTTGAAATTAGGTCCCTGTTGTTCAATGTTTTGGCTAGAACTTGTCTAACGTTCATTCCTTGGCCTAATGTGTTCTGATCCCCTTTACAAAAATTTTGTATATTTTTTTCATGCTCCAACCATAACTGTCTGCTATCACAGCTATCTATTCCAGCTGACCAGCCCCCCTCCCTCCTGCTCACCCATACCTAGCTTGCTATCACAGCTATCATTCAGCTGACAAACCCTCCCTCTGCTCACCCATACCTAGCTGCTATCACAGCTATATTCCAGCTGACAACCCTCTCTGCTCAACCCATAACCTAGGTGCTATCACAGCTATCATTCCAGCTGACCAACCCCTCCCCTCTGCTCAACCCATACCTGGCTGCTATCAACAGCTATCATTCCAGCTGACAGCCCCCCTCCCTCTCTCAACCCATACCTGGCTGCACTATCACAGCATATGCATTCCAGCTGACAACCCTCCCTCTGCTCACGCCATACCCTGGCTGCCTTATCACAGCTATCATTCCAGGCTACGCCCCCTCCCTCTGCTCAACCCCATACCTGGCTGCTATCACAGCCTATCATTCCAGCTGACAGCCCCCTCCCTCTGCTCAACCCCATACCTGGCTGCTATCACCAGCTATCGATTCCAGCCTGACAGCCCCCTCCCTCTGCTCAACCCATACCTAGCTGCTATCACAGCTCTTCATTCCAGCTGACAGCCCCCTCCCTCTGCTCAACCCATACCTACGCTGCTATCACAGCTATCTTCCCATCGCTGACAACCCTCCCTCTGCTCAACCACATACCTGGCTTGCTATCACAGCTATCATTCCAGCTGACAGCCCCCCTCCCTCTGCCTCACCCATACCTGGCTGCTATCACAAGCTATCATTCCCAGCTGACAGCCCCCCCTCTGCCAACCCCTACCTGGCTGCTCTCACAGCTATCATTCCAGCTGACCGCCCCCCGTCCCCTTTGCTCAATCGCCATACACTAGCGCTCTCACAAGCTATCATTCCAGCTGACAGCCCCCCTCCCTCTGCTCAACCCATACCTGGCTGCTATCACAGCTCATCATTCCCAGCTGACAGCCCCCCTCCCTTCTGCTCAACCCATACGCTATTAATTATTTGATGGTGATAAGTGAAGATGTCTATCTGGTTGTGTTTGCCTGCAACAGGACCATACTGTACCCCCCCCCCCCCCCCCTCCTGCTTTCATATTATAAAAAGAGACATTTCTTCAAAAACTGTATATAATTTTTTGTTGTATTTTATCTGTGGATTTGGTTGCCCTACCAACGAACAGATCTGGGATCCCTCCTTATCATAGATTAAAGATGCTGGGGGGCAGTTTGTGTAAGTTCCATGTTTCATCTCCCTTTTCTAATCTCTCATAATTCTTTTGTTTGCATGTTTACATATCTGTTTGTCATATTTTTGGTGCACACATAAACGGGGCAAGATATTTTCTTTGTAGGCAGAGTATATTGGAGTAGGATTCCTATTGCATTGGACAGCCCACGATTCAGGCCCATACTCTCACAGCCGGTGGGTGCCATAACCAAAATCAGAGCTGGCAGTATCCCTATATGTAATAGATCCTTACTATATATGGATTCTGTGCCCTTTACTTAACTGGTACTGTGTTTAGAGGCATGAGTTGGTCGTGAGTAGATGCACTTGTTTTGAAGATCAAAAGCGAGAGCTGCATGTAGCTTACGTGTGATATTTGTTCATATCATTTGCCCAGTTTAGTGAGTTTATTAGCCCAGTTATAGATTCATTTGTAGGTCAGCAATAAGGGAGTGATTGCCTTTCCTACAAGAGCACAAGACGTGGTACATTTCTAAGACATCTTTGAACAAGCAAGTCAGGTTAAAGAGCTTTTTTCTGTCTTAACAGGGGCAAGTGTTTGTATTTTGAGCAGGTTTGAATAAGCTAAGTAGCCAATAAGGCAGAAGGTAGAATAATTTGTCTGATTCTCTCTTAATTAACTGGAATGGGAATAATAATAAATGTATTATGTAAAGTGGTTTCTTGCATCAAACAACAGAACAACATGTTTCAGTCACCTCCTTGTCTGAAGGACAAGTGGATAAAACAGGTTAATGTAAACTCCCTACATTTCTTTTCCAAAAGTCTCATGGAATGTAGGCCTAACATTGAACCCCACACATTGGCATGCTACTGTAGGTTGAACTGATAGAACAGCTTTATTTCCATGTTTCACAATGTTATGGGATGCCTTTTCTCCTTTGGTTTTTGCATGGTAGGCAACCCTGGTAGGCCCTACGTAATGATCAACAGCCACAGTAAGTCTACTTGGCCACTGTTATAACTGTAACTTAAAGCGGGTACAGCTCAGTGTTTTCACAGTAACAGCACTCACCAGAAGTTGCCAAGAAATACGTGCCCAGAAGTTTGTTGCTCAGAGAACCTGAAAACTTGCTCAGTGCCACATTTTTTTGGAGGGAGCATTGGTATAAGCAATGCCAACTTTTATTGAAATCACCAATAGGGAAGACACGTAATAAGTACATAAGGGAAGATAACGTAATAAGTATAGGGAAGATAAGTAAAAAGGTAATAGGGAAGTTATGTAATAAAGTAATAGGGAAGATAAGTAATAGGGAAGATACATAATAAGTCATAGGGAGATAAGTAATAAGTAATAGGGACAGATACATAATAAGTAATAGGGAAGTACCATAATAAGTAATAGGGAAGATAAGTAATAAGTAATAGGGAAGAAATACATAATAAGTAATAGGGAAGATAAGTAATAAGTTAATAGGAAGATATGAGTAATAATAAAACTATTTCAAATTCAAACATAATATTTTATAATGAAGTTTTTCGAAGAGGAGGTTGCACAACTGAATTCAACTATAAGCTGAAGCTAGTTTGAATCAATTATCACACCACAGATAATGAACTGAGATTAAGCAGCAATTAATTCATCTCACTTTAATATTAAGGGAAAATATATATGTTAAAACCATGTTAATAGATACACACACCGATAGAAGTTGGGGTCCAACTTAGAAATGTCCTAGTTTTATAAAGCTTTTTTTTTGTCCTTAAAAATAAAATAATAGATCAAGAAATACAAGTGTAGACTTTGTTTTAAATGTTGTAAAATGACTAATGTAGCTGGAAAAGGCGAACTTTTTTAATGGAATCTACATAAGGCCGTACAGAGGCCCTATTATCAGCAACCATCGTGTTCAAATGGCACAGTTATTATTTTTTTTTTCAGCCTTTATTTAACCAAGGTAGGCCAGTTGAGAACAAGTTCTTTCTCATTTCACCTGTACTGGCCAGATAAAGCAAAGCATTGCGACACAAACAACACAGAGTTACACATGGCAATAAACCAATCGTACAGTCAATAACACAATAGAAACTCTGTATACAGTGTTGTGCCATTTAAGTAAAGGAGTAAGGCAATAAATATTACAATAGTGGCGAAGTATTTACAATTTCAGGCAATTAAACAACTGTAGTGATAAAATGTGCAGATGAGGACCGTGCAAGTAGAAAAATACGGTGTAGCAAAAGAGCAGAAAAACTAAACCCCAACTATGGGGATGAGGTAGGTTAGATGGTTGGTGGATGGACTATTTAACAGATGGGCCTGTGTAAACAGGCTGCAGCGATCCCCGGTAAGCTGCTCTGACAGCTGACGCTTTAAAGTTAGTGAGGGAGATATAAGTCTCCAAACTTCAAGTGATTTTTTGCAATTCGTTCCAGTCATTTGGCAGCACGAGAACTGAAAAAGGAAAGGCGGCCAAAGTAAGTGTTGGCTTGGGGGTGACCAGTGAAATATACCTGCTGGAGCGCGTGCTACGGTGGGGTGCTGCTATGGTGACAGTGAGCTGAGATAAGGCGGGCCTTTCACCGAGCAAAAAGACTTCTAGATGACCTGGCGCCAGTGGGTTTGGGCGACGAATATGTACGCGAAGACCAGCCAACGACAGCCATACAGGTCGCAGTGGTGGGGTAGTATATGGGGCTTTGGTGAGTTGTGTTAGCTAATCCAAGTTTCATCATTTCAAAAAAGCTATTTGATCATTAAGATCAAACGGCAATCTGATCCGTTGTGGGCGGAAGCAGTTGCATGTACCAGGCGGTGATACAGCCCGACAGGATGCTCTCGATTGTGCATCTGTAAAAGTTTGTGAGTGCTCTTGGTGACGAGCCCGAATTTCTTCAGCCTCCCTGAAGGTTGAAGAAGGCGCTGCGCACCATTCTTCACCAGCGCCTGTCTGTGTGGGTGGCCAATTCCAGTTTGTCCGTGATGTGTACGCCGAGGAACTTACTACCCAATCAATATTGAAGTGGTTCCAATGGGAAGGTTTGGGATGAGTTGGACCCACCAGAGTGATTTGAAAAGTAGCGTAACAAGTGCTTCAGCATGTGTGGGACCTTCAGACTGTTGGAAAAAGCATTCCCACATGAAGTTTGGTTGAGAGAAATGCCAAAGAGTGTTGCAAAGCCTGTCAATCAAGGCAAAGGGTGGCTACTTGGAAGAATCTCCAATATATAATATGTTGGCCACTAAGAGTTGGTATCTATCCATGAACCTCTGATTGAGTATCCAGCAGTCAGCATTAAACCTCTGATTGAGTATCCAGTAGTCTAACACTTAAAAACACTCCCTGATTGAGTATCCCAGTAGTCTAGCATTAAACCTGCTGAATGAGTATCCAGTAAGTCGAAACATTAAACCATCTGGTTGCAGTATCCAGTAAGTCTAGCATTACAACCTCTGATTGAGTATCCAGTAGTCGAACATTAATCCTCTGATTCGAGTATCCAGTAGTTCCGAAATTAAACTCTGATTGAAGTATCCAGTAGTCTACCACATTAAACCT
>NW_019943174.1:129211-130267 GCF_002910315.2 Salvelinus sp. IW2-2015
CTGTCTTTATGTCTCTACAGAAACACATCAGCTCAACTGTCTTTATGTCTCTACAGAAACACATCAGCTCAACTGTCTTTTTGTCTCTACAGAAACACATCAGCTCAACTGTCTTTATGTCTCTACAGAAACACATCAGAAACACATCAGCTCAACTGTCTTCATGTCTCAACAGAAACACATCAGCTCAGCTGTCTTCATGTCTCTACAGAAACACATCAGCTCATCTGTCTTCATGTCTCTACAGAAACACATCAGCTCAACTGTCTTCATGTCTCTACAGAAACACATCAGCTCAACTGTCTTCATGTCTCTACAGAAACACATCAGCTCATCTGTCTTCATGTCTCTACAGAAACACATCAGCTCATCTGTCTTTATGTCTCTATAGAAACACATCAGCTCAACTGTCTTCATGTCTCTACAGAAACACATCAGAAACACATCAGCTCAACTGTCTTTATGTCTCTACAGAAACACATCAGCTCATCTGTCTTTATGTTTCTACAGAAACACATGAGCTTAACTGTCTTGTCTTCAGCTCATCTGTCTTGTCTTTCTGTCTTCCTATGTTGATGCCAGTCACATGTCTTTGTTGATCCCCTTTTTCCTTATCTGTTGGGTAGTGTTTTTTTGAAATTAGGTCTGTTGTTCAATGGTTTTGGCTAGAAATTGGTCTAAACGTTCATTCCTTGGGCCTATATGTGTTCTGATCCCTTTACAAAAGTTTGTATATTTTTTTCATGCTCAACCCATAACTGTCTGCTATCACAGCTATCATTCCAGCTGACAGCCCCCCTCCCTCTGCTCAACCCATACCTAGCTGCTATCACAGCTATCATTCCAGCTGACAACCCTCCCTCTGCTCAACCCATACCTAGCTGCTATCACAGCTATCATTCCAGCTGACAACCCTCCCTCTGCTCAACCCATACCTAGGTGCTATCACAGCTATCATTCCAGCTGACAACCCTCCCTCTGCTCAACCCATACCTGGCTGCTATCACAGCTATCATTCCAGCTGACAGCCCCCCTCCCTCTGCTCAACCCATACCT
>NW_019943174.1:137394-150761 GCF_002910315.2 Salvelinus sp. IW2-2015
GAACTGGACTGTGTTTAGAGCATGAGTGGTCGTGAGTAGATGCACTTGTTTTGAGATCAAAGCGAGAGCTGCATGTAGCTACGTGTGCATATTTGTTCATATCATTTGCCAGTTAGTGAGTTATTAGCCCAGTTATAGATCATTTGTAGTCAGCAATARGGGAGTGATTGCTTTCTACAAGAGCACAAGACGTGTACATTTCTAGACATCTTTGAAAAGCAAGTCAGGTAAAGAGCTTTTTTCTGTCTTAAAGGGGCAGTGTTGTATTTTGAGACAGGTTTGAATAAGCTAAGTAGCCAATAGGCAGAAGGTAGAATAATTTGTCTGATTCTCTGTAATAATGGAATGGGAATAATAATAAATGTTATTATGTAAAGTGGTTTCTTGCATCAAACAACAGAACAACATGTTCAGTCACCTCCTTGTCTGAAGGACAAGTGGATAAACAGGTTAATGTAAATCCCTACATTTCTTTTCCAAAAGTCTCATGGAATGTAGGCCTACATTGAACACCACACATTGGCTGCTACTGTAGGTTGAATGATAGAACAGCTATTTCCATGTTCAAATGTTATGGGATGCATTTTCTCCTTTGTTTTTGATGGTAGGCAAACTGGTAGGCCTACGTAATGATCAAACAGCCACAGTAGTCTACTTGGCCACTGTTATAACTGTAACTTAAAGCGGGTACAGCCTCAGTGTTCACAGTAAACACTCACCAGAAGTTGCCAGAAATACGTGCCAGAAGTTTGTGCTCAGCAGACCTGAAACTTGCTCAGTGCCACATTTTTTGGAGGGAGCATTGGTAGTAAGCATGCCACTTTATTGAAATCACCAATAGGGAAGACACGTAATAAGTAATAGGGAAGATACGTAATAAGTAATAGGGAAGATAAGTAATAAGTAATAGGGAAGTTATGTAATAAGTAATAGGGAAGATAAGTAATAGGGAAGATACATAATAAGTAATAGGGAAGATAAGTAATAAGTAATAGGGAAGATACATAATAAGTAATAGGGAAGATACATAATAAGTAATAGGGAAGATAAGTAATAAGTAATAGGGAAGATACATAATAAGTAATAGGGAAGATAAGTAATAAGTAATAGGCAAGATAAGTAATAAGTAATAACTATCTTCACATTCAAACAAATATTTTATAAAATGAAGTTTTCGAAGAGGAAGTTGCACAACTGAATTAACTATAAATGCTGAAGCTAGTTTGATCAATTATCACACACAGATAATCAACTGAGATTAAGCAGCAATTAATTCATCTCACTTTAATATTAAGGGAAAATATATATGTTAAAACCATGTTAATAGATACACACTACCGATCAGAAGTTTGGGGTCACTTAGAAATGTCCTAGTTTTATAAAGATTTTTTTTTTTGTCCCTTAAAATAAAATAAAATAGATCAGAAATACAGTGTAGACTTTGTTAATGTTGTAAATGACTAATGTAGCTGGAAAAGGCAGATTTTTTATGGAAAATCTACATAGGCGTACAGAGGCCTATTATCAGCAACCATCGTGTTCCAATGGCACATTATTTACATTTTTTTTTTCACCTTTATTTAACCAGGTAGGCCAGTTGAGAACAAGTTCTCATTTACAACTGTGACCTGGCCAAGATAAAGCAAAGCATTGCGACACAAACAACACAGAGTTACACATGGAATAAACAATCGTACAGTCAATAACACAATAGAAAAATCTGTATACAGTGTGTGCAAATTAAGTAAGGAGGTAAGGCAATAAATATTACAATAGTGGCGAAGTATTTACAATTTAGCAATTAACACTGTAGTGATAAATGTGCAGATGAGGATGTGCAAGTAGAAATACTGGTGTACAAAAGAGCAGAAAAACTAAAACAAATATGGGGATGAGGTAGGTAGATGGTTGGTTGGATGGACTATTTACAGATGGGCTGTGTACAGCTGCAGCGATCGGTAAGCTGCTCTGACAGCTGACGCTTAAAGTTAGTGAGGGAGATATAAGTCTCCAACTTCAGTGATTTTTGCAATTCGTTCCAGTCATTGGCAGCAGAGAACTGAAAGGAAAGGCGGCCAAAGTAAGTGTTGGCTTTGGGGGTGACCAGTGAAATATACCTGCTGGAGCGCGTGCTACGGGTGGGTGCTGCTATGGTGACCAGTGAGCTGAGATAAGGCGGGGCTTTACCGAGCAAAGACTTCTAGATGACCTGGAGCCAGTGGGTTTGGCGACGAATATGTAGCGAAGACCAGCCAACGACAGCATACAGGTCGCAGTGGTGGGTAGTATATGGGGCTTTGGTGACGTTGTGTTAGCTAATCCAAGTTTATCATTTCAAAAAGCTATTTGATCATTAGATCAAACGGCAACTGCTCCGTTGTGGGCGGAGCAGTTGCCGTACCAGGCGGTGATACAGCCCGACAGGATGCTCTCGATTGTGCATCTGTAAAAGTTTGTGAGTGCTCTTGGTGACGAGCCGAATTTCTTCAGCCTCCTGAGGTTGAAGAGGCGCTGCTGCACCTTCTTCACCACGCTGTCTGTGTGGGTGGACCAATTCAGTTTGTCCGTGATGTGTACGCCGAGGAACTTACTTACCAATCATATTGAGTGGTTCCAATGAGAAGGTTTGGGATGAGTTGGACCACAGAGTGATTTGGAAAAGTAGCTAACAAGTGCTCAGCATGTGTGGGAACTCCTTCAAGACTGTTGGAAAAGCATTCCCCATGAAGTTGGTTGAGAGAATGCCAAGAGTGTGCAAAGCTGTCATCAAGGCAAAGGGTGGCTACTTGGAAGAATCTCAAATATATAATATGTTGGCCACTAGATGGTATCTATCATGACACCTCTGATTGAGTATCCAGCAGTCTAGCATTAAACCTCTGATTGAGTATCCAGTAGTCTAACATTAAACCTCTGATTGAGTATCCAGTAGTCTAGCATTAAACCTCTGATTGAGTAATAGCGCAGTCCCGACATTAAACCTCTGGTTGAGTAATCCACGTAGTCTAGGCATATAAACCTCTGATTGATATCCAGTAGTCAGCGAACAATATAATTTCCTCTGATTGAGTATGCCATTAGTGACGAACATTAAACCTCTGATGATCATGCGCAGTTAGTCTAACATTAAACCTCTGATGAGTATCCAGTAGTCAAAACATTAAAACCTCTGATTGAGTATCCAGTTATCTAGGCATTAAACCTCGTCTGACCATTGAGTAACCATGTAGTCACGAAACATTAAACCTCTGATTGAGTATCCAGTAGTCAGCATTAAACTCTGATTGAGTATCCAGTAGTCTAACATTAAACCTCTGATTGAGGTACCCAGTAGTCATACATTAAACCTCGTGATTGAGTATCAAGTAGTCAGCATTAAACCTCTGATTGAGTATCCAGTAGTCTAGCATTAAACCTCTGATTGAGTATCCAGTAGTCAACATTAAACCTCTGATTGAGTATCCAGTAGTCTAACATTAAACCTCTGATTGAGTATCCAGTAGTCTAAACATTAAACCTCTGATTGAGTATCCAGTAGTCGAACATTAAACTTGATTGTACAGTAGTCATAACATTAAACTCTGATTGAGTATCCAGTTAGTCGAACATTATAACCTCTGATTGAGTATCCAGTAGTCAACATTAAACCTCTGATTGAGTATCCAGTAGTCGAACATTAAACCTCTGATGAGTACCAGTAGTCGAACATTAAACCTCTGATTGAGTATCCAGTAGTCGAGACATTAAAACCTCTGATTGAGTATCCAGTAGTCTAACTAAACCCTGATGAGTATCCAGTAGTCAACATTAAACCTCTGATTGAGTATCCAGTTAGTCTAACATAAACCTCTGATTGAGTATCCAGTAGTCTAACAATAAACCTCTGATTGAGTATCCAGTAGTCGATAACATTAAACCTCTGATTGATATCCAGTAGTCCTAACATTAAACCTCTGATTGAGTATCAGTAGTTCTAACATTAAAGCTCTGATTGAGTATCCAGTAGTCTAAACATTAAACCTCTGATTGAGTATGCAGTATCGAACATTGATACCCTCGATTGAGTATCCAGTAGTCAACATTAAACCTCTGATTGAGTATCCAGTAGTATTAAATTAAACTCTGATTGAGTACCCAGTAGTCGAAAACATCTAAACTCTGGATTGAGTATCCAGTAGTCTAGCATTAAACCTCTGATTGAGTATCCAGTAGTCTAACATTAAACCTCTGATTGAGTATCCAGTAGTCTAGCATTAAACCTCTCAAAAGATTGACTAGTCGATATAATGTACTTTGTTGCTATCTAAGCTAATGAGGTGGTTATCTTTAATGACTCCACCCCCCTCCCCTGATGAAATGTTACATTTAGTTTAGGTATACCTGTTTAATCACAGTGTAAATACTGCTGTAGAAACATGGTGTTCTTATACCTGTTTAATCACAGTGTAAATACTGCTGTAGAAACATGGTGTTCTTATACCTGTTTAATCAGGTATATCTCCCGGGTGGCGCAGTGGTCTAAAGCACTGCATCTAAAGCAGTGCGCCACCAGAGTCTCTGGGTTCACGCCCAGGCTGGGCTGGGTTCGCACCCAGGCTCTGTCGCAGCCGGCCGCAACCGGGAGATCCGTGGGGCGACGCACAATTGGCATAGCGTCGTCCGGGTTAGGGAGGGTTTGGCCAGTAGGGAGGGTTTGGCCAGTAGGGAGGGTTTGGCCGGTAGGGATATCCTTGTCTCAGTATGTAAAAAATGTAATAAAATGTATGCACTCTACTGTAAGTCGCTCCACGGAGAAGAGCGTCTGCTAAATGACTAAAATGTAAATGTAAAAATGTAATCACAGTGTAAATACTGCTGTAGAAACAAGGTGTTACCAGTGTAATAAATTGTTATCACATTGATATAAAAAACAACTTCATGTAAAGTGTTACTTATGTTTGTTGTTAGATTATGGAAGGCAATCTTTCAACGAACTCACAATGTCATATTGATATTTATTTGTTTATAGCTGACACTAATATGGTCTGTTCGCTTTGACTCTCTTTGTTTCCACAGAACTGTGGGTGGCAAGAACTATCAAACCCGGCTGAACATGTGAGCTACCATCGAGTCTACAACAAGGAACACTGTCTCGAGTCACAACCCGCTCAGACCTACCCCCCTCCCGTTACCTTCTTACCCCAGAACCCCTACACACATCCTCTCTCCAACAACCCCCTGTACCCCGCCAGCTACCCCGCCCAAGGCCAAGGTCAGGGCGAGGCACCCCGGCCCCTCTTCCCTAAGGAGCAGTCCGTGTGACCCACTGCTATAGCTCCAGCACTGTAAGAGACATCATCATTCTGAAATACACCAAGCTACACCAAGCTTTGCTGTAAGGGTGTCTATGCTATGCCCCTGCCCCATCACCACCACTGTCTCTCTGTCTGTCCTATGAGAGTGATGATGGAGTGGGCATCCCCTGCTATGATGGAAGTGTCAGTTGTTTGTGGACAAGAAAACCTTGTGTGTTATGCACTGCATGCTCCACCGAGGCTGTCAGTAGGACCCCTCATCTCCTTCTGCTATTACAGACACCATCTCACTGCCTTCACCTCACTGTCCTAATGGAACTCTGTTCTTCACTCTCTACCTCACATGGACCCAGCTATCCTCAATGTCTTCACCTCACTGCCCTACTGGGTTGATTTTTGTCAACCAAAACATTTATGTGAAGAAATATGTCCACCCCCTGGAAAGTGGTCATTATAAAAAAATATATATATATATATTTGGACACATGGATATTTGCGTTAAATTCATTGATAAAGGTAACCAAATATTTACTTTGATAATGTTATGCAATTAATGTAAACAAAAATGCAATGTCCTAATGCAGAAAACTTGAGTATACCCCTTCCTTTACAATGGCTGAACTTAGAATCAGGTGCACCAAAAAAAGGTGCATTAAGGAAATCATTAGAGGGTCCAACCTTCCATGAAGATTAGAAACTTGGTTTTAACCATATGGCTGTGTGGTTACACATCATGCCAAGATCAAAAGACCTCCGAGGCCCTCAGAAGAAACATTATTGATGCCCGTGAGTCTGGGAGAGGTTACAAATCATTTTCCACGCAATCTGAAGTACATCGTTCCACTGTCCGACAGATCATCCACAAATGGAGAAAATTACAGACCACTGGCAGCCTACATAGGACAGGTCTTCCCACTACATTTAACCCAAGAGCTGACCGGAAGAATATCAAGACACCACTGACGTCTGCCAGACAACACCTGGCTAAAGACCACAACTACTATAACTACGAGCTCTGGACAGATGAGTCAACGGTGGAGTTGTTTGGCCGCAATGTCAGACGCCACATTTGATGAAAACGAAACACTGCCTTTGAACAGAAGCATCTCATACCAACAGTAAAGCATGGAGGCGGTAGCATTATGGTTTGGAGCTGCTTTGCTGCCTCACGGCCTGGCCAACGTGCCATCATTGAGTCGACCATGAATTCCATATTGTACCAGAGAATTCTTGAGGAGAATGTGAGGCCATCTGTCAAGAAGCTGAAGCTGAACCGAACATGGATCTTCCAAACAGGACAATGATCCAAAACACACAAGCAAAGCTACAACAGAATGGCAAAACAATTTGAAATGGAGGGTTATGGAATGGCCGAGTCAAAGCCCAGATCTCAGTCCTGTAGAAATGGAGGGTTATGGAATGGCAGAGTCAAAGCCCAGATCTCAGTCCTGTAGAAATGCTGTGGGGGGGGCCATGTAACTGATCGGGGTTGGATCATGCTGTGGGCGGGACATGCTGTGGAAGCATGAACGACAGTTAAATCAGCTTTTTCATGTAATTTTAGAGTGTGGTGTCTGACAATTTATTTACTCCCAGTCGAATGTTAAGGGCCACTAATAGACATGTACTTAGAATACGGGCTACATTAAGTTTTTCGCCTAAGGGCGGAAACGCCCAGTTATTTGAAGCCATAGGGGATATGTCAACCAACATTAGGTGCATCTTGTTGTTTTTCTGCCGACGAGAACTTTATTGATCCATTCATGGCTAGAACTTTTATAGCTAAGAGTTTTCCAGGATATATAAACGAGCACTCCAAGGATTTGATTTGTATCCCGCCGATTTCGATTTCATGGTTTTAAATAACGGTTACCTTTTGTACCGAGCTAGTGTTAGTAAGTGAGATGACACTTATTCAGTCCACTACCAAAATAAATCAACAAAGACAACACTTCTGCGCGGTAATGTACAGTATTTGCTACCCTATGACCTGTAATCAATGCACGACACAATGGTGTAACCAAGATTGATTATACTTATTTAACGTTTTTCTCTTCCCACAGTGTAGTGACCTCTTTCCTTCCACATATAGTGACCTCTTGTTCTATTCCCCAGTATATGTGACCTCTGTTTCTTTCCCCAGTAGCACAGTAGTAGTGACCTCCTCTTCAACCACATGACAGTAGTAGTGGACCTCTTCCTGTTCGTCTTCCCACAACAGTAGTCAGTGACCCCTCTGTTTTCTCTTCCCACTGTAGTAGTGACCTCTGTTCTTCGTCCCATCAGTAGTAGTGACCTCTGTTTCTCTTCTCACAGTAGTAGTGACCTCTGTTCTCTCCCACTGTAGTAGTGACCTGTTTTCTTCTTCGCCCACATAGTATTGACTCCTTTTTCTCT
The DNA here is from genome assembly GCF_002910315.2 of Salvelinus sp. IW2-2015. Taxonomy (NCBI): domain Eukaryota; kingdom Metazoa; phylum Chordata; class Actinopteri; order Salmoniformes; family Salmonidae; genus Salvelinus; species Salvelinus sp. IW2-2015. The sequence continues at coordinate 145,086 of NW_019943174.1, forward strand.
ATCCCACAGTAGTTAGTAGACCTCTGTATCTCTTTCCCCACACGTAGTAAGTTGACCTTGTTCTCTCACAGAGGTAGTTGCCTCTTTCTCTTTCCCCACTGTAGTAGTGACTTCTTGTTTCTCCTCAGTCTATAGTTGTAGTGACCTCTGTTCTGCTCCCACTGTAGTAAGTCACCTTCTCTTCTCTTCCACAGTAAGTAGTGACCTTTTTTTCTTCCCACAGTCAGTGAGTTACACCCATGTTCTCTTCCCAACTGTAGTAATGAACCGTTTTTCCTCTCACTCACAGGTATAGTATTGTACCTCTTGTATACTTCTCCCCGAGTAGTGACTCTTTTTCTCCCTAGAGTGAACCTATCTTTCTATCTCTTCCCACAGAGTTGTGAGTCGTTCGTTCCACAGTAGAGTGACCGTCTGTTGTCTCATTTCACCACTGTTAAAGTCTTCTTTGCCACAGTAGTAGTGACTCTCGGTCTCTGCCCACCAGTAGTAGTGATCCTCTATGTCTTCTCTTCCACATCGAGTGCCTCATTCTTCCAGCATAAATAGTTGACTCTTTTTCTCTCTCCCACAGTAGTAGTGGACCTCTTTCTGCTTCCACTAAACCTCCTTGCAAAGTAAAGTGTGACCTCTTTTCTCTTGCCAACAGTAGTAGTGACCCTCTTTCTCTTTCCCACATCGTTAGTAGTGACTGCTTCACTGTTCTCTCACAGTAGTAATGTATGTAGACCTCTTTCCTCTTCCCCATCTGTGTAGTGACTTCTGTTCTCTCCCAGTAGTAGAGGAACCTCTTTTCACTTTCCCACTTAGTAAGTACCTCTTTCTCTCCCACAGTAGTATTGTGAGCTCTAGTTTTTTCCCACCAGTAGTTAGTGACCTCTGTTCTCTTATCCCATCATATATATAGTAGACTTCTTTTTTCTTGATCTCCATAATAGTAGGACACTACTAGTGCTAACTTGCCCACGATTGTCCCGTTAAAAGACCTCTTTTCCTTACCACAGTCCCCCAGTATTGTTAAGTTGACCTCTTTCTCTCTCCACAGTAATAGTATTGACGTTCTTGTGTCTGCTCATTCCTCTCACCTGTTTAATGAACCCTTTTCTCTTCCCAACAGTAGCTAGTGATACCTCTCTTTACTCTTCCCACATGTAGTGTAGGTTGACTTTTGACCTGTCTTTTCTTTCCCACAATTTTTTTAGTAAGTATAGACCTCGTATTTTCTCCTTTCCCACAGCTAGTAGTGAGCCTGCTGTTCTTCTTCTCCCACGTGAAGTAGTGACCTGCTGTTCTCTTCCCACATAGTACTGACCTCTTTTCTCTTCTCACACAGTAAGTAGTGACCTCTGTCTTCCACTGTATCCCTTTGTCTCCCGAGTAGTTAGTGACCTCTGTTCTCATGCCCACATAGTATGACTCTAGTCCTCCACGAGTTAGTGCTCTGCCTGATCCCACAAGTAGGTAGTGTACCCTCTGATTTCTCTTCGCCACACAGCTTACGTAGCAATGACACGCTCTCTTCCAGTATATGTTCTTCCCCACATAGTAGTGACCTCATGTTCTCCTTCCCACAGTCAGTAGTGACCTATCTCGTTCCATAGGTACCTTCCTTCCCAACAGTAAAGTAGTGGACTCTTTCTCTTCCCCTAGTAAGTATGTGACCATGCTTTTCGTCTTCCACAGTAGTAGATGACCTCTTTTCTTCCCATGTGTATGAACCTCTTTCCTCTTCCAACGTACGTATGACTGTTCTTCCACAGTGAGTGACCCTCTTTCTCTTCCCCACATAGTAGTGAACCTTGTTTCGTCCCGATAACTCTGCGTCAACAGTAGATAGTGACTCTCTTTCTCTTTCCCACAGTAGTAGTGACCTCGTTGTCATCCCACAGTAGTAGTGTCACCTCTGTTTCTCTTCCCACAGATAGTTAAGTGACTCTGTTACTCTGTCCCAACATAGTATTTACGTTATTCGTGTAGGACCTCTTCGTTCTCTTCCCACCGTAGTATGACCTCTTCTCTTCATAGTAGTGACTCTCTTTCTTCCACATGAGTAATGACCTCTTTCTCTTCCACTTATGTCAGTAGTGACTCTGTTCTGCTTCCCACAAATGAGCTTCCACAGCTATATGAACCTCTTTTCTCTTGCCCACAGTAGTAGTGACCGTTCTTCCACCATAGTAGTCTCGATTCTCTCCCAGTTTAGTATGACCGCTTTTTCTCCTTCACTGTAGTAAGTGACCTCTTTCTGCTTTCCAACAGTAGTAGTTGTACTCGTCTGTTCTCGCTTCCACAGAGTAGCTGGACCTCTTTCTCTTTTCCCCCACAGTAGTGTGACCTCTTTCTTCCTGCCCCACCAGATAGTAGTTGGGACCTCTGTTCTCTTCCCACAGTAGAGTAGACCTCTGTTCTCGTCCTTACAGCTAAGTAGTGACCTCTGTTCTCTTCCCCATATTGACTCTCCTCTTCCCCAGTATAGTGCACCTCCTTTTCTACTTCACGAGTAGTAGTGAACATCCTCTTTCTCTTCCCCCCCAAATAGTAGTGACCTCTGCTTCATATTCTCCACAGTTAGTATGACCTCTTTCTCTTCCCACTCAGTAGTAGTGACCATAACTCTTCTCTTCCCACAGTAGTAATGGTACCTTTCTTTCCTGTTCCCACTTGATGTATTAGACTCTTTTCTCTTCCCACAGAGTAGAGTGACCTTGTTCTCTTCCCCACAGTAGTAGTGACCTCTGTTCTCTTCCACGTAGTATGACCTCTTTTCTCTTCCCACAGTAGTAGTGACCTCTCTCTATCCACAAGTAGTAGTGGACCTCTTTTCTCGTCCACGTAAGTAGTTACTCTTTCTTTCCCACATAGTCAGTAGTCCTCTCTTCTACTTCCCACACTAGTTTGTAGACCTCATGTTCTCTGTCACACGACAGTGGATCTGGTTTCTGTTGCTCTTCTCACCAAGTTAGTTATTGACTGCTTTCTGCTCTCCCGACGATTGTATTTGAAACTTGTTTCTCTTTCCGCACTCCCCATTGTATTAGTGACTACTTTTCTCTGTCCCACACGTGTAGACGATCACTCATGTCATCTTCCCGCGAGTGGTAGTTGACTTTTCATATTCTACTTACTCGACGCTGTGCACAAGTCCAACGTTGACCTCTTTCTCTATTCCCACTTTTAGGTATTGACTCTGTCTCTTCCACAGAGTAAGTTTGTATGTGACCCTTACTGTTCTCCTTCACAACAGTAGATAGTGACCCTCTTCTCTCTTGATCCTACAAGTGAGTTAGTGAAGCCTCTTTTTCTTACCTTCCACATTGTTTTAGTAGTATTGCCCCTCTTTATCGTCGATCCCACGGGAGTAGTAGATAGTTTGAGCCTCTTATCTTCGTCCTTACCGGTAATGTATGTGATCTGCTTTCTCATTTCCCACGCTTTTAGTAATCTCGTGAACCTCTGTTTACATCTCCAACAGCTAGTAATGACGCTCTGTTCTCCTTCCCACGCACGCTATAAGTAGATGACCCTATTATGTTGTCTCGTCAACTCTGAGAGTAGTAATGTATTCCTCTGTCTTCGTTCCCGACAAACGTATTATATAGTAGTGACCTCTGTTCTCTTCCCACAGTAGTAGTGACCTCTTTTCTCATCCCACAGTAGTAGTGACCTCTCTTCTCTTCCCACAGTAGTAGTGAACTCTGTTCTCATCCCACAGTAGTAGTGACCTCTGTTCTCATCCCACAGTAGTAGTGACCTCTGTTCTCATCCCACTGTAGTAGTGACTCTGTTAGTATACACTTTTGTATGTATTGCTTTTTGTTTTATGTTTGTTAAAACTAATTTGCTTGCTTCTTTATAAATTCTTACACGTATGTGTGATTGAGTGTGTGATGTTATTTCGTCACCATTGGTTTTAGTAATAATACATATTGAATAGTGAATAAATATTCATAGTGAAGACAGGATATCTAACAGAATAATTGTCAGTTCATCCTGGATTACTCCTCACAATGTCCACACCATATATAACAACAAGCTAATGGTTCTAGATCCAATCTAAGTACTGTTTTTATTTTATTTTATATAATTTACTGGTAGTTGCCAAAGAAATAGAGCATGCCAGGGTTGGGGTCAATACCATTCCAAATCCAGTCAATTCAGGAAGTACACTCAAATTCCAATTCTCTTCAATGCTTTTCAATGAGGAACATTTTCAACTGGAATTGGGTTTACTTTCTGAATTGACTGAAATCGAAATGGTATTGACCCCAATCCTGGAGAATACCATACTGCAGTTCATGACAGCATACCATACTGTAGTTCATGACAGCATACCAGACTGTAGTTCATGACAGCATACCATACTTTAGTTCATGACATAGTTCATGACATTTTCATGACAACGTCCATTTTGTCTGCTGGGAAAGGATGTTGAAATGGACAATACTTTCCCAGTTTACGTCACCAACGCTGGCTTGCTCTCCATATCTGTATGTGAAATAGCTCAACTCAGAGATGTAATGAGGTCCATTGTGTTTTGTGGCGTACAACAAAGTTATTATAAGGAAGGACTTCCTCAGACTTGCAGGTCCAATAGACAAATTTGACAGTCAAACACCAACCAGGGCTGAACGAGCGAACATTGATTTACTGGTGTATTTTAGAAGTGTGATTTTGTTGTAATGTTTTGATGATAGCTTGAGGGTGGTCAGGAGACGACTTCAACCCAACCTTTCTCTGTCTGATTTCAAGATTTTTGAACATGGTTTTTAGAATTATTTTGATATAAAGAGTTTCAAATCAAAAGATCTAACATTCATCTTGCAGAGAATAGCATGTTATTGTATTTGAGAATGATCAGTAATATACAATACTACTCCAGGAATTCTACGTAGGACCAGGCTACACTGTGACAGTGCTGATTTCAGACCATAAGCTAATGTGTTTGAACTGAGAGCCAGTTAGAAGCTATTACCACGGAAATACGACTGTCACACAAATACAACCCAAAGTTCAGTGTTTTACCATGTCAGTTGTATGTTCTTAAAAAAAGGAAACTAATTGTGTTTGTGCTCAATGTAAAAGAAAGAAACTGATTAACCCCTAGAGGTTTTTGAAGGTAATAAAATTTAACTTGTAAACAGTGGTTCTTGGGATAGAGTAACATTTTGTGTGAGACTTTCTCCTTTTTGACCTTGTTGTCTTGCAAAGTCTCTATATGTGTGCTAGTATTTCGTTAGGTGTGCCAGTGGTTTCTGGTTGGTCTGAAACTGCTGATGAAGTGTATTACTGCTGTAAATCGGCCGCTGTATTACTGCTGTAACGCGCCCGCTGTATTACTGCTGTAAAGCGCCCGCTGTATTACTGCTGTAAAGCGCCCACTCACATCCTACTCATGTAACACCATTACTATTGCTGATCTCCTCCACACCCACTCCTCTTCCTCCATATCCTCCTCCTCCTCCACATTCTCCTCTTCCACATCATATTCCTCCTCCTCCTCCACATCCTATTCCTCCTCCTCTTCCACATCATCCTCCTCCTCCTATTCCACATCATCCTCATCCTCCTATTCCACATTATCCTCCTCCTCCTATTCTACATCATCCTCCTCCTCCTATTCCACATCATCCTCATCCTCCTATTCCACATTATCCTCCTCCTCCTATTCCACATCAT
>NW_019943174.1:151769-167084 GCF_002910315.2 Salvelinus sp. IW2-2015
CCTCCTCCTTCTATTCCACATCCTATTCCTCCCCCTCTTTCCACATGTCCTATTCCTCCTCCTCTTCCACATTCCTAATCTTCTCTCTTTTCCTCCTCCTCTTCCACATCCTATTCCTCCTCCATATTAACCTCCTCCTCCTTCTCCTGATCCTCCTCACCCTATTCCTCCTTCCCTTCCACATCCTATTCCTCCTCCATATTAACCTCCTCCTCCTCCTGATCCTCCTCATCTTATTCCTCGTCCTCCACATCCTCCTCCAATTCCTCCTCCTCCTCCTCCTAGTTGTCCGCCTCCTCCACATCATCTTCCTCCTCCTCCACATCCTCCTCCTCATCCTCCTATTCCTCTTCTCCTCATCATCATCATCATCATCATCCTCCACACCCTCCTCGTTCACATCCTCCTATGCCTCCTTCTATTATTATTGTATTATTTACAATATAAGTTACAAACTGCTGCATTTGGGGACACTAAACAGTTATGTTGTCTGCGGTTTTGGCGAAACAACAATTGTCCAACAATTGCTCTCTAACTTGTGTTAGCGATAGATTTTCACAATAACCTTTACCATGTTACAGAGTTTTATAAAACTAACTTTGTAGTGCCCATAACTAAACATTATCCTGTATATGCCTCTCATTGCATTGAAATTCAGTTATTTTGAAATATTCTACTGAAGATGACTGCCATGCATCTACTTTCAGTCTCTCTCCTCTGGTTTCACATATGAAGTATTTTCCTTGTATTATCTGTGGAAAGGGGATCTGGTCTGATCTGGATCAATGTGGAAATATGAACTTCTAATCATTGTGAGTGTTGCCACTGCGAGGGAACTCTAAAATACTGTTTGTGAGACATTTCAACTTATATGTTTTACATGGGTTTATGTTTGATGTAAATATGAACAATGTATCTGATGTGTCAGAAGAAACTGAGGCAGTTCAACATTAAACTTCATGTTGTTTGTAATCTTTGTTTATTTAATTCACCAGTCAGAAGTCTCACTGTACAGTTTATATGACCTGAGTTCAAAGTAGTCAGTGAGTGTCACATCACATATTGACTTCCAGTAATGGGATGGCACATGGAAAGCTGCATTTATTTCACACTAATAACAGGAACCAGGGATGGGATATGAGTAAGCTGAAAATACTTCACACTAATAACAGGAACCAGGGATGGGATATGAGTAAAGCTGAAAATACTTCACACTAATAACAGGAACCAGGGATGGGATATGAGTAAGCTGAAAATACTTCACACTAATAACAGGAACCAGGGATTGGATATGAGTAAACTGAAAATACTTCACACTAATAACAGGAACCAGGGATTGGATATGAGTAAACTGAAAATACTTCACACTAATAACAGGAACCAGGGATTGGACATGAGTAAACTGAAAATGCTTCACACTAAAAAAGGATGTCAGAGTACAAAAATCGGTTAACCACCGAACTGAGGAACTCAATGTAACCTTGCGCAATACCCTAGATGCAGTCGCACCCCTAAAAACAAAAAACATTTGTCATAAGAAACTAGCTCCCTGGTATACAGAAAATACCAGAGCTCTGAAGCAAGCTTACAGAAAATTGGAACGGAAATGGCGCTACACCAAACTGGAAGTCTTCCGACTAGCTTGGAAAGACAGTACCGTGCAGTATCGAAGAGCCCATACTGCTGCACAGTCATCCTATTTTTACATCTTAATTGAGGAAAACAAGAAAAATCCTAAATGTATTTTTGATACTGTCGCAAAGCTAACTAAAAAGCAGCATTCCCCAAGAGAGGATGGCTTTCACTTCAGCAGTGATAAATTCATAACTTCTTTGAGGAAGAGATCATGATCATTAGAAAGCAAATTACGGACTCCTCTTTAAATCTGCGTATTCCTCCAAAGCTCAGCTGTCCTGAGTCTGCACAACTCTGCCAGGACCAAGGATCAAGGGAGACACTCAAGTGTTTTAGTACTATATCTCTTGGCACAATGATGAAAATGATCATGGCCTCTAAACCTTCAAGCTGCATACTGGACCCTATTCCAACTAAACTACTGAAAGAGCTGCTTCCTGTGCTTGGCCCTCCTATGTTGAACATAATAAACGACTCTTTATCCACCGGATGTGTACCAAACTCACTCAAAGTGGCAGTAATTAAGCCTCTCTTGAAAAAGCCAAACCTTGACCCAGAAAATGTAAAAAACTATCGGCCTATATCGAATCTCCCATTCCGGCCAATTTTTTTTTGAAAAAGCTGTTGCGCAGCAACTCACTGCCTCCCTGAAGACAAACAATGTATATGAAACGCTTCAGTCTGGTTTTAGACCCCATCATAGCACTGAGACTGTACTTGTGAAGGTGGTAAATTACCTTTAAATGGCCTCAGACCGAGGCTCTGCATCTGTCCTTGTGCTCCTAGACCTTAGTGCTGCTTTTGATATCATCGATCACCACATTATTTTGGAGAGATTGGAAACCCAAATTGGTCTACACGGACAAGTTCTGGCCTGGTTTAGATCTTATCTGTCGGAAAGATATCAGTTTGTCTCTGTAGATGGTTTGTCCACTGACAAATCAACTGTCAATTTCAGTGATCCTCAAGGTTCCGTTTCAGGACCACTTTTGTTTTCACTATATATTTTACATCTTGGTGATGTCATTCGGAAACATAATGTTAACTTTCACTGCTATGCGGATGACACACAGCTGTACATTTCAATGAAACATGGTGAAGCCCCAAATTGCCCTCGCTAGAAGCCTGTGTTTCAGACATAAGGAAGTGGATGGCTACAAATGTTCTACTTTTAAACTCAGACAAAACAGAGATGCTTGTTCTAGGTCCCAAGAAACAAAGAGATCTTCTGTTGAAAATTAATCTTGATGGTTGTACAGTCGTCTCAAATAAAACTGTGAAGGACCTCGGCGTTACTCTGGACCCTGATCTCTCTTTTGACAAACATATCAAGACTTTTTCAATTACAGCTTTTTTCTGTCTAGGTAACATTGCAAAAATCAGAAACTTTCTGTCCAAAAATTATACAGAAAAATGTATCCATGCTTTTGTCACTTCTAGGTTAGACTACCGCAATGCTCTACTTTCCGGCTACCCGAAATAAAACACTAAATAAACTTCAGTTAGTGCTAAACACGGCTGCTAGAATCTTGACTAGAACCAGAAAATCTGATTAAACTACTCCAGTGATAGCCTCTGTAAACTGGCTTCCTGTTAAGGCTAGGGCTGATTCCAAGGTTTTACTGCTAATCTACAGAGCATTACATGGGCTTGCTCCTACCTATCTTTCCGATTTGGTCCTGCCGTACATACCTACACGTACGCTACGGTCACAAGATGCAGGCCTCCTAACTGTCCCCAGAATTTCTAAGCAAACACCTGGAGGCAGGGCTTTCTCCTATAGAGCAACATTTGGGACATAAGAAAAGCTGAATATATTTACAGGAACCAGGGATGGGACATGAGTAAACTGAATATATTTCACACTGATAACAGGAACCAGGGATGGGACATGAGTAAACTGAATCACTATTCTCACACTGATGAAACAGCAACCAGGAGGATGGGACCATGCAGTAAACTGAATATATTTTTCACACTGATAACAGGAACCAGGCGATGGGACATTGAGTAAACTGAAAATATATTTCACACTCTGAGAAACAGGAACCAGGGAATGGGGACAATGGAGATAACCCTGGCATATAATCTAATAGGTGTGCAGTAGCTAGTGGTTAAAGAGTACTGGGCCAGTAAGGTCGCTGTTCGAATCCCTGAGCCATCAAAGTTGAGAAACATCCGTGGATGTGCCCTTGAGCCATTTAACCCTAACTTCTCCTGTAAGTGTGGATAAAGGCGTGTCCTGAATGACTTTAGTGTAGATGTATGAGTTACTGCTCCTGTAAGTGTGGATAAGGGGTGTCCTGAATGACTTTAGTGTAGATGTATGAGTTACTGCTCCTGTAAGTGTGGATAAGGGCGTGTCCTGAATGACTTTATGGTAGATGTATGAGTTACTGTTCCTGTAAGTGTGGATAAGGGCGTGTCCTGAATGACTTTAGTGTAGATGTATGAGTTACTGTTCCTGTAAGTGTGGATAAGGGCGTGTCCTGAATGACTTAGTGTAGATGTATGAGTTTTCCTTTTTCAGCGTCTAGTCCTGGTTCCCGTTATCCTCCGGAGCCTCAAATGGCACCATATTGCCAATAGTGCACTCCTTTCTCCCAGGGCCCATAAGTCTCTTGTAAAAGTAGGCACTATGTAGGAATATGGTGGCATTTGGCTGTTCAATTCAATAAAATAAATAGGTTGTGAATATTCTTAGAGTATCATGTGGATTTTAAGTTTTTTATTATTTTACCTTTATTTATACAGGTTTTTCTCATTGAGATAACATATTTTTCAAGAGAGACCTGGTCCAATAGAAGCAGGGGCAACAACGTCTCAGACAAAAACAACTTACATACACTAACACAACATTAAACAAAACTATAAACACACGGGTCATGGGGCATGCATATTTCATCAAATTGAACGGCAGGATAACTTGCTTTGAATCGCTGATGTCCCATTAAATAGTGTATATCTCAGTGTTGTTGTAGCTGCCCATGCCCACAGACTTACAACTGGGGTTTACCTCAGTGTTGTTGTAGCTGCCCCATGCCCACAGACTTACTAACTGGGGTTTACTCAGTGTTGTTGTAGCTCCCATGCCCACAGACTTACTAACTGGGTTTACCTCAGTGTTGTTGTAGCTGCCCCATGCCCACAGACTTACTAACTGGGGTTTATCCAGTGTTGTTGTAGCTGCCCATGCCCACAGACTTACTAACTGGGTTTACCTCAGTGTTGTTGTAGCTGCCCCATGCCCACAGACTTACTAACTGGGGTTTACCTCAGTGTTGTTGTAGCTGCCCATGCCCACAGACTTACTAACTGGGGTTTACCTCAGTGTTGTTGTAGCTGCCCCCTGCCCACAGACTTACTAACTGGGTTTACCTCAGTGTTGTTGTAGCTGCCCCATGCCCACAGACTTACTAACTGAGTTTATCTCAGTGTGTTGTAGCTGCCCACCCACAGACTTACTAACTGGGGTTTACCTCTGTGTGTGTAGCTGCCCCATGCCCACAGACTTACTAACTGGGGTACCTCAATGAGTGTTTGTTGTAGCTGCCCCATGCCCACAGACTTACTAACTGGGGTTTACCTCAGTGTTGTTGTAGCTGCCCCATGCCCACATGTTAAAGACCTGCTCTTAATGATGATGTACTTGACATTGATGTAAAATCCTCTCCTCCCAGTATACCCTGAGTCTGGTGAGAATTCGTTGGTGAGTGGGTAACCCACCTCTACCATCCGTTCTATTGGCCAACGTGCAATCACTGGAGAATAAACTGGATGAGCTCTGCTCGAGACTATGGAACACTAAAAACTGTAATATCTTATGTGTCACCGAGTCGTGGCTGAACGATGACACTGATAGTATACAGTTTGCTGGGTTTCCCGTGCATCGGTAAGACAAAGAGTGGTGGTGTTTATTTGTGTCATGCCTGCTCCCTCTCTTCATCCCTGGCGCTCGAGGGCACCAGGCTGCCCAGCACTCCGCACTCCTGTCACCATCATTATGCACACCTGTTTCCCTCGTCACGTGCATCAGCGATTCATTGGACTCACCTGGACTCAATCACCTGCTTTCATTACCTCCCCTATATCTGTCTGTTCACGAGGATGCTCCCTGCTTCATCATTATTGTCGTCAAGTCGTTTTGTTCCCCTGTTCTGACGCTGTTTCTGTTCTGTTCCATGTCCATTGGTAATTAAATGTTCACTCCTTGTACCTGCTTCTCATCTCCAGCGTTGGTTCTTACAATTTGTCAATAACAGCTGGTGAGCGATGCCTAATATTAAGGAAGTCTCGAGGTATTGCTCGCCTGAGGTAGAGTACCTCATGATAAACTGTAGACTATAGGCATAGACTAGAAATCACTGGCCACTTTAAAGAATGGGACACTAGTCACTTTAATCATGTATATCTGGCATTACTCATCTCATGTACAGTTGAAGGCAGAAGTTTACATACACCTTAGCCAAATACATTTAAACTCAGTTTTTCACAATTCTTGACATTTAATCCCAGGGCAAATTCACTGTCTTAGGTCAGGTAGGATCACCTCTTTATTTTAAGAATGTGAAATGTCAGAATAATAGTAGAGGGAATTATTTATTTCAGCATTTATTTCTTTCATCACATTTCCATTGGGTCAGAAGTTTACATACACTCAATTAGTATTTGGTAGCATAGCCTTTAAATTGTTTAACTTGGGTCAAACATTTTGGGTAGCCTTCCACAAGGCTGTAACTAAGTCAGGTTTGTAAGCCTCCTTGCTCGCACACGGTTTTTCAGTTCTGCCCACACATTCTCTATAGGATTGAGGTCAGGGCTTTGTAATGGCCACTCCAATACCTTGACTTTGTTGTCCTTAAGCCATTTTGCCAGAACTTTGGAAGTATGCTTGGGGTCATTGTCCATTTGGAAGACCCATTTGCGACCAAGCTTTAACTTCCTGACAGATGTCTTGAGATGTTGCTACAGTATATCCACATAATTTTCCTACCTCATGATTTTTTATTTTTTTACTTCACCTTTATTTAACCAGGTAGGCAAGATGAGAACAGGTTCTCATTTACAACTGCGACCTGGCCAAGATAAAGCAAAGCAGTTTGACACATATAACAACACAGAGTTACACATGGAGTAAAACAAACATACAGTCAATAATACAGCAGAAAAACAAGTCTATATACAATGTGTGCAAATGAGGTGAGATAAGGGAGGTAAGGCAATAAATAGGCCATGGTGGCAAAGTAAATACAATATAGCAATTAAACACTGGAATGGTAGATGTGCGGAAGATGAATGTGCAAAGTAGAAATACTGGGGTGCAAAGGAGCAAGATAAATAAATAAATACACTAGGGGATGAGGTAGTTGTTTGGGCTATTTACAGATCAATCAATCAAGTTTATTTTATATAGCCCTTCGTACATCAGCTAATATCTCGAAGTGCTGTACAGAAACCCAGCCTAAAACCCCAAACAGCAAGCAATGCAGGTGTAGAAGCACGGTGGCTAGGAAAAACTCCCTAGAAAGGCCAAAACCTAGGAAGAAACCTAGAGAGGAACCAGGTTATGAGGGGTGGCCAGTCCTCTTCTGGCTGTGCCGGGTGGAGATTATAACAGAACATGGCCAAGATGTTCAAAATGTTCATAAGTGACAAGCATGGTCAAATAATAATCATGAATAATTTTCAGTTGGCTTTTCATAGCCGATCATTAAGAGTTGATGGGTTATGTACAGGTGCAGTGATCTGTGAGCTGCTCTGACAGCTGATGCTTAAAGCTAGTGAGGGAGATAAGTGTCTCCAGTTTCAGAGATTTTTGTAGTTCGTTCCAGTCATTTGCAGCAGAGAATGAGCAGGAGAGGTGGCCAAATAGGAATTGGCTTTGGGGTTGACAAGTGAGATATACCTGCTGGAGCGCGTGCCTACGGGTGGGTGCTGCTATGATGACCAGCGAACTGAGATAAGACGGGGCTTTACCTAGCAGGGTCTTTTAGATGACCTGGAGCCAGTGGGTTTGGCGAGTATGAAGCGAGGGCCAGCCAACGAGAGCGTACAGGTCGCAGTGATGGGTAGAATATGGGGCTTTGGTGACAAAACGGATGGCACTGTGACAGACTGCATCCAATTTGTTGAGTAGTGTTGGAGGCTATTTTGTAAATGACATCGCCGAAGTCGAGGATCGGTAGGATGGTCAGTTTTACAAGGGTATGTTTGGCAGCATGAGTGAAGGATGCTTTGTTGCGAAATAGGAAGCCAATTCAAGATTTAATTTTGGATTGGAGATGTTTGATGTGAGTCTGGAAGGAGAGTTTACAACATGGGAGCCAGTTGAAAAACCCCCTCGGGCGGATTACGTTGGTAGTCCAGTCGTGAAGGATCGGTGGGGCTCCGTATCGGCAATAAAAAGGGTCCAGGCCAATTGGCAAAATAGGTGTTGTAGCCCAATGAGTGGCTGATGGACCTCTTCAGCTAGCCGGGAGATGGCCCTAGCACATGCTAGCTCCAGGCTAATTGTTGCTTGTTAATTGGTGCTTGTTTGGTTGATAATAGAGATGGATCCCAACTCAGAATGTATATTTTCTGCTTTTGGCGTCAAAGGTTTTGTTGATAATAGAACTGAATCCCAACTCAGAATGTAGATGACAGTTCCTTTGAGAGGATAATGACTATGTGCCATTTTGTATCTTCTCCATTCTAAATCAAATCAAATGTATTTATATAGCCCTTCTTACATCAGCTGAAATCTCAAAGTGCTGTACAGCATTCTAAAATGCACATTTTTATCTCTAGACATAACATTATCGTGTGTACCCTACTGGTTATAATATCTTGCTGAATTCCTTAGTACGCATTTCATTGCAATTCTAATGACACATCAGGGGCCATGTGTTTGAAGTGTCTCAGAATAGGAGTGCTGATGCAGTATCAGGGTTGCTGTTTAGATCACAATGAATAAGATTACATGGACAGGGGAGATCTATTCCTAGACCAGCACTCCTACTTTGAGATGCATCTGCCCCCAGATCCAGCAGCTAGAGATTCAACTGAACCAGGCTATACAGACACCCCAGATCCAACTGAACCAGGCTATACAGACACCCCAGATCCAGCTGAACCGGGCTATACAGACACCCCAGATTCAACTGAACCAGGCTATACAGACACCCCAGATCCAACTGAACCAGGCTATACAGACACCCCAGATCCAACTGAACCAGGCTATACAGACACCCCAGATCCAACTGAACCAGGCTATACAGACTGTCACGAACCGGCTCGAAGTTCCTAACAAAAGGGAGACAACGTGGAGACAAGGAATCACAAAATATATGTATTTAAATTAAATATGTATTTAAAGTAAACTAAATACAATTAACAATGGTGTGCGGAATCAGTAATCAGTAGTGTAAGTGAGTGTTTGCATGCATAAATGTGATAATGCGGGGTGTTGAAAGGTGCCAAAGCAAACAACCAAAAGTCCACAAAAATACCACAACAAAATCTATAAAGGTGTCTGCATGGAGAGAGTCTCTTCCATGAATGGGGAAGTGGTGTATTTATCCTAGGACACAACCGGGCCCAGGTGTGTCCCATGTCACTGACGACCCTCCCGGCTCCGCCCACCGGCATCCTAATAAGGAAAACGAGAGCAAAGAGAAAGAATCCGGCAGACAGAGTGGGAGGGGCGTCACAGAGTGGGAGGGGCATCACAGAGTGGGAGGGTCGTCACAGAGTGGGAGGGTCGTCACAAGACTAAACCCAGAACAAGCTAATCCAGACCATTCAGACACCCCAGATCCAGCTGAACCAGACCATGCAGACTCCCCCCAGATCCAGCTGAACTAGATCCAGCTGAACCAGACCATGCAGACTCACCCCAGATCCAACTGAACTAGATCCAGCTGAACAAGACTATACAGAATCACCCCAGATCCAGCTGAACCAGACTATAACAGAATCACCTCAGATTCAGCTGAACCACATCCAGCTGAACCAGCCATTCAGAATCACCCAAATCCAGCTCAACCAGACCATGCAGACTCACCCCAGATCCAACGAACTGATCCAGCTGAACAGGACTATACAGAATCACCCAGATCCAGCTGAACCAGACTATACAGAATCACCTCAGATTCAGCTGAACCACATCCAGCTGAACCAGGCCATTCAGAATCACCCCATATCCAGACTGACCAGATCCAGCTGAACAGACCATGCAGAATCACCCCAATCCAGCTGAACCAGATCCAGCTGAACCAGACCATGCAGAATCACCCCAGATCCAGCTGAACCAGACCATGCAGAATCACCCCAGATCCAGCTGAACCAGACCATGCAGAACACTCCAGATCCAGCTGAAACCAGACCATGCAGTCTCCCCCCATATCCAGCTGAACTAGATCCAGCTGAACCAAGACCATGGCAGTCTCCCCCCATATCCAGCTGAACCAGATCCAGCTGAACCAGACATGCAGAATCACCCCATATCCAGCTGAACCAGATCCAGCTGAACCAGACCATGCAGAATCACCCCATATCCAGCTGAACAGATCCAGCTGAACCAGACCATGCAGAATCACCCCATATTCCAGCTGAACCAGATCCAGCTGAACCAGCCATGCAGTCTCACCCATATCCAGCTGAACTAGATCCAGCTGAACCAGACCATTCAGAATCACCCCATATCCAGCTGAACCAGATCCAGCTGAACCAGACCATGCAGTCTCCCCCCATATCCAGCTGAACCAGATCCAGCTGAACCAGACCATTGCAGTCTCCCCCCCATATCCAGCTGAACCAGACCATGCAGAATCACCCCATATCCAGCTGAACTAGATCCAGCTGAACCAGACCATGCAGTCTCCCCCCATATCCAGCTGAACTAGATCCAGCTGAACCAGACCATGCAGTCTCCCCCCCATATCCAGCTGAACTAGATCCAGCTGAACCAGACCATGCAGTCTCCCCCCATATCCAGCTGAACTAGATCCAGCTGAACCAGACCATGCAGACTCACCCCAGACACACTTTGTAATCCTGACACCATTCAATAAGCATTTGTTGTAGTGATTAGTAATCCGCAGTGCAGGCTTTATTAAATTAATATTCTGGAAGTCATTATAATTTAACAGAACAGTAGGAAGCCAGAGACTTAATTCAGGGAAAGATTCTGACACAAATCTGCTGGATGCAGACCTGCAGAACTGAAACTTGCTTAGTAAAATATATCAACAAAATAATGTACCATACTGTATGACACAAACACATTATGAATCCATGAAATACTACAATATATCTTCAATATTCTACTAGGATAGAACACATGCATTAAAATGTAGAAAATCAAAGCCTAACCAAGACCTATGACAAGTAAAAAAGTAAACGAGTTATTCTCCTTCTTTACAGGTGTATTAACGGCCCTGGCCTACCGCTAGAATGCTCTGAGATGGCTACGTCCCAAATGGCTGGCACCCTGTTCCCTAAGTTGTAGACTATATAGGGATTAGGGTGCCATTTGGGATGAAGCCTTGGTTTCTCTGTTGGCTTGTCGTGAACACGGTGCTCCAGAAAATACTGTATGTGCGATGAAAAATGACAACAGCACCCACACAGTAAATCTGATGAGTCAACACAGTGATCATCACAGGCTTAGCTAGCTGGATGTGTTTTGCATTGAATACCACTGCTTGAAGATAAGGTACTTTATGCACGCACGCACGCACGCACGCGCGCACGCACACACACACACACACACACACACACAGCTTATGGGTAAGAATTGTCTTTGTTCGAGATGGTGTTTTCAACAATAAGAAACAATGAGGCGATGAGGAAAAGGGTTCAAGGACGAAGTTAGATAAGATTCTTGGCTACAGTTGAGTAGATATTCTATGTAATGCCCTTTCGTGTGCATGAGTTTCAGGGCTATAGAACCCAGCTATCGGTATGGGTTAGACTAGAATAGCAGGTTGAGTCAATTGATGGGGCCAAGGCCAAGTTTTTTAAATTTTAGGTGAGAAGAAATATAAAGCCATTTGTTGGGCTTTTCTGTTTTGTTATGTTGAGCAATGATCTTGGCTGACTAAACAATATGTGTCCTCATCCTCCAGTTCATGCTCATACTGTATATATTGTCAAGTATATTTAATGTATGTTGTTTTTAAATCCTGCCCATTCACACCTATGAAACAATCTCAGTTTAATGATCTGCAATTATTTCCTCTCTTTTATATTACAATAAAATGACAAGTGCCTGAGTGAGTCACCAATAATAATCTGCTATTTCTCACCACTAGTCAGCGAGATGATTTACACTCCGGAAGATGGAGTTCAAATGACTGGATTGAGATCCATTGATAGTAGGTTTATGCAAATAGAGAAAGGCAAAGCAGTCAACTAAATGGATATTGTATATCAAAACACAGAATGTTTCTGTGGCCACAATGTGTTGTAATGTTGGATAAATGTCTTTCATGTCACCTACACTATGTTATTCAATTAGATGACAATCTTTTGTAAGTATACTGTATATTTTTTTATATATTTTATTGAGATACGACAGTGAAGAGGGGACAGGAAATGTAAGAGAGATTGCGAGTCAGAAGGGCAATGGGTTGGATTCCAACTCTAGTGGACCGTAGTGATTTGATAGGTCTTTAGTAAGATCCCAACTGTGCTGATATCTGTGCTGATATCAACTGATTTGATAGGTCTTTAGTAAGATCCCAACTGTGCTGATATCTGTGCTGATATGAACCTGCAGAATTTATTTTGTGCACTTGTGGTTAGAATTTGTCTCTCAACTATGATTCTCACCTGTGGTGTTTTGGAAAATCGAAGCGCTCCTGTTACTTATTTTTTCAATTTTTATTTATTCAACCCTCACAGACCACCGTAGTGATTGGTCTGCACCAAACCACAGCCTGATTCAGAAGAATCTTCAGTAGTTGCCTGAACTCATGTGAGAGCTGAGTTGCTTCCCTCTGGGCCTATCAATCTGTCCGTATGTCTGTCTATCCGCTGTGAGCTCTGTCTGTTTTGCAGTGGTGTAAAGTACTTAATTAAAATACTTTAAAGTATTACTTAAGTCGTTTTTTAGGGTGTCTGTGCTATACTTTACTATTTATATTTTTGCAGACAATTACTTTTACTTCACTACATTCCTGAAGAAAATAATGTACTTCTTACACTATACATTTAGCTGCTGTGGATTCTACCATGGATATGGACCAGGAAACTGAGTCCTCTACAGTAGCTGCTGTGGATTCTACCATGTATATGGACCAGGAGACTGAGTCCTCTACAGTAGCTGCTGTGGATTCTACCATGTATATGGACCAGGAGATTGGGGTCCTCTACAGTAGCTGCTGTGGATTCTACCATGTATATTGGACCAGGAGACTGAGTCCTCTACAGTATGCTGTGGATTCTACTATGGATTATGCGCAGGAGACTGGGTCCTCTACAGTAGCTGCTGTGGATTCTACCAATGTTATATGGACCGAGAGACTGAGTCCTCTACAGTAGCTGCTGTGGATTCTACCATGGATATGGACGCAGGAGACTGGGTCCTCTACAGTAGCTGCTGTGGATTCTACCATGGATATGGACCAGGAGACTGGGTCCTCTACAGTAGCTGCTGTGGATTCTACCATGTATATGGACCAGGAGATTGGGGTCCTCTACAGTAGCTGCTGTGGATTCTACCATGTATAATGGACCAGGAGACTGGGGTCCTCTACAGTAGCTGCTGTGGATTCTACCATGTATATGGACCAGGAGACTGGGGTCCTCTACACAGTAAGCTGCTGTGATTCTACCATGGGTATATGGACCAGGAGATTGGGGTCCTCTACAGTAGCTGCTGTGGATTCTACCATGTATATGGACCAGGAGATGGGGTCCTGTACAGTAGCTGCTGTGGATTCTACCATGGATATTGGACCAGGAGACTGGGTCTCTACAGTAGTGCTGTGGATTCTAACCAGTGGATATATGGAACCAGCGAGATTGGGGTCCTCTAACAGTAGCTGCTGTGGATTCTACCATGTATATTGGACCAGAGACTGAGTCCTCTACAGTAGCTGCTGTGGATTCTACCATGTATATGGACCAGAGATTGGGGTCCTCTACAGTAGCTGCTGTGGATTCTACCATGATATATGGACCAGGAGACTGGGGTCCTCTACAGTAGCTGCTTGGATTCTACCATGGATATGGACCAGGAGACTGGTCCTCTCTACAGTAGCTGCTGTGGATTCTACATGGATATGGACCAGGAGATTGGGGTCCTCTACAGTAGCTGCTGTGGATTCTAACCATGTATATGGACCAGGAGACTGAGTCCTCTACAGTAGCTCTGCAGCCTTAGCTGCTGTGGATTCTACCATGTAATATGGGCAGGAGACTGGGTCCTCTACAGTAGCTGCTGTGGATTCTATCCAACCATGGATATGGACCCAGGAGACTGGTCCTGCTACACAGTAGCTGCTGTGGATTCTACATGGTATATGGACCAGGAGATGGGGGGTCCTCTACAGTAAGCTGCTGCTGTGGATTCTACCATGGATATGGACCAGGAGATGGGGTCCTCTACAGTAGCTGCTGTGGATTCTACCATGGATTATGGACCAGGAGATTGGGTCCTCTACAGTAGCTGCTGTGGATTCTACCATGTATATATGACCAGGAGACTGGTCCTCTACAGTAGCTGCTGTGGATTCTACACCATGTATATGGACCAGGAGATGGGTCTCTCTCAGTAGCCTGTGGATTCTACCATGGATATGGACCAGGAGACTGGTCGTCTACAGTAGCTGCTGTGGATTCTACCATGTATTGGACCAGGAGATGGGGTCTCTACAGTAGCTGCTGTGGATTCTACCATGTATATGGACCAGGAGACTGGGGGTCCTCTACAGTAGCTGCTGTGGATTCTACATGTATATGACGACAGGAGATTGGGCGGTCTCTACAGTAGCTGCTGTGGGATTCTCCATGTGATATGGACCAGGAGAACTGGGGTCCTCTACATAGCTGCTGTGGGATTCTACCATGTATATGGACAGGAGACTTGGTCTCTACAGTAGCTGCTGTGGATTCTACCATGGAATATGGACCAGGAGACTGGGGTCCTCACACAGTAGCTGCTGTGGATTTCTACCATGTATATGGACCAGGAGATTGGGGTCCTCTACAGTAGCTGCTGTGGATTCTACATGGATATGGACACAGGAGACTGAGTCCTCTACAGTAGCTGCTGTGGATTCTACCATGTATATGGACCAGGAGATTGGGTGCTCTACAGTAGCTGCTGTGGATTTCTACCATGGATATGGACCAGGAGATTGGGGTCCTCTCTACAGTAGCTGCTGTGGATTCTACATGGATATGGACCAGAGATCTGGGGTCCTCTCAGTAGCTGCTGTGGATCTACCATGTATATGGACCAGGAGACTGGTCTCTCTACAGTAAGCTGCTGTGGATTCTACCATGTATATGACCAGGAGATTGGGGTCCTCTACAGTAGCTGCTGTGATTCTACCAATGGATGGACCAGGAGACTGGTCCTCTACAAGTATGCTGTGGATTCTACCATGTATATGGACCAGGAGACTGGGTCCTCTACAGTAGCTGCTGTGGATTCTCCCATGATATGACCAGGAGACTGGGTCCTACCAG
>NW_019943175.1:0-863 GCF_002910315.2 Salvelinus sp. IW2-2015
GGGGAGAGGAGGGGGAGGATATTGAAGGACACAAAGCAATAGTAAAGTGGAGGTGGTGTTTGGTATTCTCCACATGCAACGACTGTGTGTAGATTTGTGTGTGAGTTTGATTTCGTATGCGTGTTAGTTTAGTGTGGTTTTGTATGAATGTTCGTGAGTGTGGATCAAATCAAGTCTAATTTTATTAGTCAAATGCGCAGAATACAACAGGTGTAGACCTTACAGTGAATCGCTTACTTCCGAGCTCCTAACCAACAATGCAGRTAAAAAAATAAAAAAATAATAAAAATACGGATAAGAATTAAGAAGTAAAAGTAACAAGTAATTAAAGAACAGAGGTAAAATAACAACAGCGAGACTATATACAGGGGGGTYCRMATACAGAGTCAATGTGCGGGGGCACCGGTTAGATGAGGTAATATGCACATGTAGGTAGAGTTATTAAAGTGACTATGCATAGATGATAACAACAGAGAGTAGCAGCGGTGTAAAAGAGTGAGGGGGGGAAATGCAAATAGTCTGGGTAGCCAATTGATTAGATGTTCAGGAGTCTTATGGCTTGGGGGGTAGAAGCTGTTTAGAATCCTCTTGGACCTAGACTTGGCGCTCCGGTACAGCTTGCTGTGCGGTAGCAGAGAGAACAGTCTATGACTTGGGTGGCTGGAGTCTTTGACAATTTTTCAGACCTTCCTCTGACACCGCCTGGTATAGAGGTTCTGGATGGCAGGAAGCTTGGCCCCAGTGATGTACTGGGTCGTACGCACTTCCCTCTGTAGTGCCTTGCGGTCGAAGGCCGAGCAGTTGCCATACCAGGCAGTGATGCAACCGGTCAGGATGCTCTGGATGTTTCTGTTTTGTATACA
>NW_019943175.1:10732-15978 GCF_002910315.2 Salvelinus sp. IW2-2015
GCTTCAGCCTCAACATAAACCTGTTACTGACGATAACACAGCCTTAGAACCTTGCTTCAGCTCACATCAACTGTTACTGACTAACACAGCCTTAGAACCCTGCTTCAGCCTCACATCAACATGTTAACTGACGATAACACAGCCTTAGAACCCTGCTTCAGCTCACATCAACCTGTTCTGACGATAACACAGCCTTAGAACTCTGCTTCAGCCTCACATCAACTGTTACTGACGATAACACACAGCCTTAGAACCTGCTTCAGCCTCACATCAACCATGTTACTGACGATAACACAGCCTTAGAACTCTGCTTCAGCTCACATCAAACCTGTTACTGACGATAACACAGCCTTGAGACCTGCTTCAGCCTCACATCAACCTGTTACTGACGATCACACCGCCTTAGAACTCTGCTTCAGCCTCACATCAACCTGTTACTGACGATAACACAGCTTAGAACTCTGCTTCAGCTCACATCAACCTGTTACTGACGATAACACAGCACTATCAGAACTCTGCTTCAGCCTCACATCAACTGTTACTGACGATAACACAGCCTTAGAACTCTGCTTCAGCCTCACATCAACTGTTTACTGACGATAACACAGCCTTAGAACTCTGCTTCAGCCTCACATCAACCTGTTACTGACGATAACACAGCCTTAGAACCCTGCTTCAGCCACATCAACCCTGTTACTGACTAACCAGCCTTAGAACCCTGCTTCGCCTCACATCAACCTGTTACTGACTGATAACACAAGCCTTAGAAACTCTGCTTCAGCCTCACATCAACCTGATAATGCTGAATACAATGCCTTAGAACCTGCTTCAGCCTCACATCAACCTGTTACTGATAACACAGCCTTAGAACCCTGCTTCAGCCTCACATCAACCTGTTATGACGATAACACAGCCTTAGAAACCCTGCTTCAAGCCTCACATCAACCTGTTACTGACGATAACACAGCCTTAGAACTCTGCTTCAGCCTCACATCAACCTGTTACTGACGATAACACCGTCTTTGAACTCTGCTTCAGCCTCCCAATCACAGTTCAGAACATAACCTCTCTACTGTCATCACTACACAATAGTGTAGCTCTTAGCTTGTCTTGATCAGGTTACATTTCTTTAACTTGCATCACTTAATGTATTTATTGAGAAATCACGTATTCAGGCTCAGCAAGTTTTTTTGGGGGCGGGGGGTCTTTTAGTGTTCATAAAATAAATACATTCTCTCGCTGATGTAATGCAATGTCTATGCATAACAGCTAATCTAGAGTTGGGTTTCCTGTTTAAATAATAATGATTGTGGGTTAGATACATGTGGCAAGAACTTATCCTAGAGCGGCTAGTGGAGAACAAAGTCTTGGTGTGTTCCATTCCACTGTGCCCAAACCTCTCCTCGCTGTACCAGTTGGCTGAAGTTGCTCCTGTCTATAGTCTATGTTGACGTCTGAGAGGAGCTTGACAACCAACGCGACACTGGAAGGAACAAACATGCATGCACGCACAAACGCACACACACACACACMTATACACATGCACACACATACACACACAATTCTGAGGACTCAGACCAGGGGAAATAAAACAAAGTGACGTTGATTAATTTCATTTTCTGTTTTGCTCTTTATTTTCCATAGAACAATGCTTTCGTGCATGCATGTATGTGTGTGCGTACATGCGTGAGTTTGTGAGTGCATGTGTGTGTGCATTTGCACGTCCGTTGATAACGTTGAGACCCCTACTGAGAGTTAATACAGCCAACAGTCAGTTCCTGTGGGTAGCAGGCAGAACCAGTGTAATTGAACCACAGAGGCTTCCTTCTGTTTCCTCCTGACCTGTATATCAACCTGCTACACATTAGGTACACATCCCTGCTACAGAGAGAAACCAGAGGCAAGGACAGAGGAAGGACAAGAGAGAGAGGAGAGAAAGACAAATGATCGAGGAGAGAGAGACAGACAAAATGAGAGATGAGAGAGACAGAAAGAAGAGGAGAGACAGAGAGAGAGAGAATGAGAGAGAGAGAGAGAGAGAGAAGAGAGAGAGAGAGGAGAGAGAGAGAGAGAGAAGAGAAAGTAGAGGGGGAACAGAGAGGAGAACAAATGATGGGAGACAGAAGATGAGAGAAGAAATGAGAGAAGAGAGACAGAAAGAGAGACGAGATGAGGATGAAGAGAGAGTAGGGAGAAGAGAGAGATGAGAGGAGAGAGAGAGAGAGACGAGAGAGAGGAGGAGGAGAGAGAGAGAACAATGAGAGAGAGAGAGAGACAGACAACAGAGCAGAGGAGAGACAGAGAGAGAGAGAATGAGAGCGAGAGAGATCAAATAGAAATCTTAGYATCAACTATTGAAGACTACCAGAACCCACTGGATTCTCGAATTACATTGAATGAACTACAGGACAAAATATAAACCCTCCAACCCAAAGAGGCCTGTGGGGTTGATGTTATCATAAATGATAAAATATACAGACCACAAATTCCAATTGGCTATACTTAAACTTTTTAACATCATCCTCAGCTCTGTCATATTCCAAAATATTTGGAACCAAGGACTGATCACACCAATCAATAACTACCGTGGGATACACGTCAACAGTAACCTTGGGGAAATCCTCTGCATTATCATTAACAGCAGACTGGTACATTTCCTCAGTGAAAACAATGTACTGAGCGAATGTCAAATGGTCTTTTTACCAAATTACCGTACGACAGACCAGGTATTCATCCTGCACACCTTAATTGACAAACAAACAAACCTAAAAACATGCAAAGTCTTCTCATGCTTTGTTGATTTCAAAAAAGCTTTCAACTCAATTTGACAGGAGGGCCTGCTATACAAATTGATGGAAAGTGGTGTTGGGGGAAAAACATACAACATTATAAAATCCATGTATACAAACAACAAGTGTGCGGTTTAAATTGGCAAAAAACACACACGTGTTTTTCCACAGGGCTGTGGGGTGAGACAGGAATGCAGCTTAAGTCCCATCGTGTTCAACATATATATCAACAAATTGGCGAAGGCGCTAGAACAGTCTGCAGCACCCGGCCTCACCCTACTAGAATCTGAAGTCAAATGTCTACTYTTTGCTGATGATCTGGTGCTGCTGTCCCCAACCAAGGAGGGCCTACAGCAGCACCTAGATCTTATGCACAGATTCTGTCAGACCTGGGCCCTGACAGTAKWTCTCAGTAAGYCKAWAATAATGGTGGTCCAAAAAAGGTCCAGTTCCCAGGACCAAAATTACAAATTCCATCTAGACACTGTTGCTGTAGAGCATACAAACTATACATACCTCGGCCTAAACATCAGCGCCACAGGTAACTTCCACAAAGCTGTGAACGATCTGAGAGACCAACATGTCAATACAATTTGACATGTCATTTTGGATCTGTTTTAAAATACTTCAGTTCAGTTATAGTTACAGCCAGTTGTAAATCAGTTWTAGAACCCATTTCCCTTTATGGCTGTGATGTCTGGGGTCCGCTCACCAACCTAGAATTCACAAAATGGGACAAACACGAAATTGAGAATCTGCATGCAGAATTCTGCCTAAAATATCCTCCGTGTACAATGTAAAACAACAAATAATGCATTCAGAGCAAAATTAGGCCGATACCCGCTAATTATCAAAATCCAGAAAAGAGACATTCAATTCTACAACCACCTAAAAGGAACCAATTCCCATATCCGGAGAAGAGCTCCATAAGCGAACACAAACAGACCCCACAGAGCTCCAGGACAGCAACACAATTAGACCCAACCAAATCATGAGAAAACAAAAAGATAATTACTTGATACATTGGAAAGAATTAACAAAAAAACTAAGCAAACTAGAATACTTTTTGGCCTTAAACAGAGAGTACACAGTGGCAGAATACCTGAACACTGTGACTGATCCAAACTTAAGGAAAGCTTTGACTATGTACAGACTCAGTGAGCATAGCCTTGCTATTGAGAAAGGCCGCTGTAGGCAGACATGGCTCTCAAGAGAAGACAGGCTATGTGCTCACTGCCCACAAAATGAGGTGGAAACTGAGCTGCACTTCCTAATCTCATGCCCAATGTATGACCATATTAGAGACACATATTTCCCTCAGATTACACAGATCCACAAAGAATTCGAAATACAAATAAAACAAACTCCCATATCTACTGGGTGAAATTCCACAGTGTGCCATCAACAGCAGAACTATGTGTGACCAGTTGCCACTAGAAAAGGGCAACCAGTGAAGGACAAACACCACTGTAAATACAGCCTATATTTATTTGTATTTATTTTTCCTTTTGAACTAGTTGCACTTCATTACAACACTGTATATACACATAATATTACATTTTTGTAAGTGTAATGTTTACTGTTATTTATTGTCTATTTCACTATGTGTTTATTGTCTATTTCACTTGCTTTGGCAATGTAAACATATTTCTCCCATGCCATTGAAGCCCCTTAAATTGAAAACGAGAGAGAGATGGGAACCAGTAAAACATACCCTGCATTAATTTACGTTAGTGGTAGGCTTTATCTAAGCTTTGCAAACATCTTTAGATCAGATGTGTGTCTTCACCTGTGTCTTTACCTTGTCGGGTTTGCTAACCACAACCCTAACCCTAGCTTCATGTCCAACTCCCAGTACAACCCTGAACCTCAACCCCAACCCTAGCTTCATGTCCACATCCCAGTTCAACCCTGAACCTCAACCCCAACCCTGACCCTAGCTTCATGTCCACATCCCAGTTAAACCCTGAACCTCAACCCCAACCCTAACCTAGCTTCATGTCCACATCCAGTTCAACCCTGAACCTCAACCCCAACCCTAGATTCATTCCACATCCCATTCAACCTGAACCTCAACCCAACCCTAACCCTAGCTTCTTGTCCAACATCCCAGTTCAACCCCTGGAACGTCACAACCTACTAACCCTAAGCTTCATGTCACATCCAGTTTAACCCTAATCTCAACCCTACCCTAACCCTAGCTTCATGTCCACATCCCAGTTCAACCCTAATCTCAACCCTAACCTAACCCTAGCTTCATGTCCACATCTCAGTTCAACCCTAAATCTCAACTCTAACCTAGCTTCATGCCACATCCCAGTTCAACCATGAACCTCAACCCTAACCCCTAGCTTCATGTCCACATCCCAGTTCAACCCTAACCTCAACCCCAACCCTGACCCTAGCTTCATGTCCATATCCCAGTTCAACCTTCTCAATCTCAACCACACCCTGACC
>NW_019943175.1:16003-20105 GCF_002910315.2 Salvelinus sp. IW2-2015
TCGTTTTTATTCTGAGAGAGATGCCACATCCAGTTTAACCTAATCTCACCCTACCCTTAACCCTAGCTTCATGTCCACATCCAGTTCAACCCTAACTCAACCCAACCCTACCTTAGCTCATGTCCACATCCCAGTTCAACCCCTGACCCCAATCGGTAACCTACTTAGTTCATTGTCCACATCCAGTTCAACCCTGAACCTCAACCCAAGCCTCCCTAGCTTCATGTCCACATCCCAGTTCAACACCTAACTCAAGCCCCAACCCTACCCTAGCTTCATGTCCACATCCCAGCTTAAACCCTAGAACTCAACCACAACCCTGACCCTAGCTTCATGTCCCATCCAGTTCAACTGAACATCAACCCCACCCTAGCTTCTGTCCACATCCCACGAACCTCAACCCTAACCTAACCTAGCTTCATGTCCACAATCAGTTCAACCTGAACCTCCAACCCTAACCCTAGCTTCATGTCCAACATCCCAGCTTCAACCCTAACCTCAACCACCTACGCCTAGCCTTCATGTCGCACATCCCAGTTCAACCCTAATCTAACCAACCTAACCCTAGGCTTCATGTCCACATCTCAGTTCAACCTAACATCTCACACTCTAACCTAGCTTCATGCCACATCCACAGTTCAAAACCTAATCTCAACCCTCAAAACCAATCTAACCTAGCTTCATTCTCACCAATCCAGATTCAACCCTAATCTCACCCTTAACCCTAAGCCTCATGCTCGCATCCCAGTTCAACTTGAACCTCCCCAACCCTAACCCTAGCTTCATGTCCACATCCAGTTCAACTCCTGAACATCAACCCAACCCCAGCTTTCATGTCCACATCCCAGTATCAACTTCGAACCTCAACTCTAACCCTAGCTTTCAGATCCACTCCAGTTTCTCACTCCTGAACCTTTCAACCCCAAAACCCTAGCTTATTCCACATCCGTTACATCCCAGTTCATGCCTAACCCTAGCTTCATGTCTACATCCCAGTTCATGCCTAACCCTAGCTTCATGTCCACATCCCAGTTCATGCCTAACCCTAGCTTCATGTCCACATCCCAGTTCATGCCTAACCCTAGCCTCATGTCCACATCCCAGTTCATGCCTAACCCTAGCTTCATGTCCACATCCCAGTTCATGCCTAACCCTAGCTTCATGTCTACATCCCAGTTCATGCCTAACCCTAGCATCATGTCCACATCCCAGTTCATGCCTAACCCTAGCTTCATGTCCACATCCCAGTTCATGCCTAACCCTAGCATCATGTCCACATCCCAGTTCATGCCTAGCCCAATTCTCTGAGAGATGACCATTGATTTGAAACAGCATTCATATTTAGGACAAAGGTATTGATGCTTTAAATTGGAACAACAGTCCTTGTAGGACTCCAACTTAATTGTTACATTTTAGTTTTGGTTTGTGTAATGCAATGTGACTTTGAGGGTTTATTCGGGCAATTAGAGTGGAGAATGTTCTATAAACTAAATTAATCATGAGTAAACTATTGATATATTACCAAAGCACACACACACAAAGCAACACATCTGAAAGCCCAATTCCTGGTGAATGTTTATGCCAGGTAAAAGAGACCACTCATTTCAGCAGACAATTTGTTTGCGTTTGTGTGCATGTGCGTGTGTGTATGTGTGTCAGACAATCTCCCGCAACTAATTGATTGTATTGTTATTTATGATTCTGGCTGAGGAAGCGGAGCAGTAATTGCAAGGGCAAAAAAACATATATATWTTTTTTTTGCATACAGCCAGTTACTTTCACAAAAATCAATTGCACCATAAATACATTATTCTTACATATTTCCATGATTTACACAATAAAAAAATCCCAGCTTAAAAATGAAGACATTTTGTTCAGGCGTACATTTTGGCATCTTTTGTAGAGTTTTTGTAAGAGAAAAGTGCTGTCAATGAAAGACAGTATTTTGTTCCTGAGGAATTCCCAGACATTGTGCTCCAGCTTAAATTGGGGAAGATATAAAATTACTTTTTAAATACARATTTTCAAAGAAATGTGTGTGTGTGTGCTCTCATGCTTTAAGGTACTTTATGAGTGAGTGTTGGTACATGTTACTTAAGTGTGTGCATGTTGGAGAGAGAGCGCTTGAAAAGAGGAAATAAGCATAGAGCGAGGGAAATACTTAAACATAGAGTGAAGTGATACTCTGTAGCTCAGTTGGTAGCGCATGCCACTTACACCACCAGGGTTGTCGGTTCAATTCCCATAGGACACCCGTATGTAAAATGTATGCAGGCATGACTGCGAGTCCCTTTGGATAAAAGCCTCTGCTAGATGATAGTATATCAACTTCTTTTCACAGCCTCTTAATTTGAGGAGTTTAACTTGGTCTCCCACTGTGTGTGTGAGAGAGATACCATCTCAGAGAATACACTCAACTAACTAGAAATAGGCTCTTCTCCTCCTCTGTGTGTGTTTAGGGTAGTGTTACATTACACTGGTGGAGGAAGACAGGAAGATGGCTTAGTGTTACACTGGTGTGTGATATTAAATTACAGCCTTGACGTAGCTACAAATACATGCATGCATGCAGGGACACACACGTCTGACTTGTGGGGGAGAATTTGCATTGCCTGCAGCACTATACCCATAAAGGGAAAAGCAAGGGTTTATTTTGTCTCACCAGAGTTAGAGTCACAGACTTCATAAAACTGATACATCCCTCTACAGCCCCAGTCTATTTATCTCATCCATTCTCCACTGCAGTACAGCCATAGAGATACAGACAGTCTATTTAAACAGCAGTACAGGCAGCAATAGAGATCAGACAGTCTATTTAAACCGAGTACAGACATAGAGATACGGACAGTCTATTTAAACAGAGTAGTACAATAGAGATACAGACAGTCCTATTTAAAGCAGTACAGCCATAGTAGATACAGCGCAGTCTATTTAAACAGCAGTACAGCCATAGAGATATGGACAGTCTATTTAACAGCAGTACGCCATAGGATATGGACAGTCTATTTAAAACAGCAGTAACAGTCATAGAATACAGAAGTCTATTTAAACAGCAGTACAGCATAGAGATATGACAGTCTAATTTAAACAGAGTACATCATAGAGATATGACACGCTATTTAAACAGCAGTACAGCATAGAGATATGACAGTCTATTTAAACAGCAGTACAGCCATAGAGATATGGACAGTCCTATTTAAACAGCAGTACAGCATAGAGATATGGACAGTCTATTTAACAGCAGTACAGCATAGAGATTGGACAGTCTATTTAAAAAGGTAAGTCATCAGAGATACAGAAGTCTAATTAAACAGCAGTACAGTCATAGAGATGACAGTCTATTTAAACAGCAGTACAGCATAGAGATATGGACAGTCTATTTAAACAGCAGTACAGCATAGAGATAGCCAGTCTATTTAAACAGCAGTACAGATGAGATAGCAGTCTATTTAACAGCAGTACAGTCATAGAGATATGGACAGTCTATTTAAACAGCAGTACAGCATAGAGATATGACAGTCTATTTAAACAGCAGTACAGCATAGAGATACAGAGTCTATTTAAACAGCAGTACAGTCATGAGATATGACAGTCTATTTAAACACAGTACAGCATAGAGATCAGACGTCTATTTAAACGGCAGTACAGTCATAGAGTACGAGCCAGTCTATTTAAACAGCAGTAAGCCATAGAGATACTGGACAGTCTATTTAACAGAGTACAGCATAGAGATATGGACAGTCTATTTAAACAGCAGTAACACATAGAGATACAGAGATAGTCTATTTAAACAGCAGTACAGTCATAGAGATGATGGACAGTCTATTTAAACAGCAGTACCGTCATAGAGAATATGGACAGTCTATTTAAACAGCAGTACAGCCATAGAAGAATATGACAGTCTATTTAAACAGCAGTACAGTCATAGAGATAAGCCAGTCTATTTTAAACAGCAGTAACAGCCATAGAGATATGGACAGTCTATTTAAACAGCAGTAAGCCATAGAGATATGGCAGTCTATTTAAACAGCAGTAGAGCATAGAGATTGGAGACAGTCTTTTAAACAGAGTAACAGCCTAGAGAAGGCAGTCTTTTAAACAG
>NW_019943175.1:20130-26950 GCF_002910315.2 Salvelinus sp. IW2-2015
GAAGGGAGGGCGCCGGGCAAGGCACCAAACGGGCCAGATTCACCGGCGCCGTGAGGCAAGACGGGCAGTTTCCAGCGCCGCTGGGCAGAACGGGCAGTCAAGGCGTACCGCTGGGCAGGATGACAATGGCCTTCCGACGCGCGCCGTAAGGGCAGACACAGAGGCTCCGACGGCGCTGAGGCCAGACAATGGCGCCACGCGCGGCAGAGCAGGCAGATGTCAGAAGGCGTTGGGCAGCAAACAGCGGGCCGAGCCTCTGCCCGCTGACGCACCAGGTAGGCCCTGGGTGCTGGTATAGCACTGGCTGCGCTGGAGAGGAGGAAAAGCTGCTGGACAGCGCTGGACAGGTGGAGCAGCTGGAGAGAGAACCCCCGGAGAGAGACAGCTGTGCCGGGGCGCCCATCGCAGGGAGCTAAGGGTTTGTATCGGTGGAGGTGCACCGCGAGGTCATACCGCGGACCGTGGGTGAAGGAGCAATAGGGGGCGGAAGGCCTCGCTTGATGGACACAGTGCTCGTTGAGCCACCCGACCTGCCCAACCTTACCAGTGGAAATGGTGCCCGATAGCCCTCCAGTGCCGCGAGGTGGAATAGCCCGCATGGGCCAATGCTGGCGAACCGGACACCATTACGTTGGTAAGCTGGTTGCTGTATGGCCGCCCGAGGGAACGACTGGAGACCAGAGTACGGGGGCCGGTTCAGGGATGACACTGGCTCGAGCCCAAACGCGTACCCTCCCAGTGCGCAAAGGTGGATAGCCCGCACTGCTAAGCACGCGTACTGGGACACTACCCGTGCGCTTTACCGCATAACACGGTGTCTGACCAGTACGACCCTCTCTCACGCCACGTGTAAGCACGCGGAGTTGCTGCTCAGACAATACACCGCTTGCCACACCTTTCCTCGTTTTTTTCCCCCCCCCCCGCCCGAAGAAAGTTTGGAGGTCTGACTCTCGGGCTCCCAACCGCGTCGCCCGGCTGCCTCCTCATACCAGCGCCTCTCTGCTTTCGCTGCCTCCAAGACTCCGCTTGGACGCGATATCCCCTGGCTGAGCCCGAGGGTCCTTTACCGTTCCAGGAGCTCCTCCGCCAAGTCCATTTCTCCTGCGCTGCTCCTGTTGCCGCTGTCATGTTGCTTGGTCGTAGATTGGATGGGTCATTCTGTCAACGATCGTTTGACGCTGAAAGAGAAGGAGCCCAAGGCGGCAACCATGACTTGAATACATCTTCTTTAATAGGTATAACGACGAAGGATGAACACTAACACTTAACAACTATAACACACGACGCCGAAACAAACAAAGAAGATCGGAAAAGCCTCAACCGCAAGGGCACAGGCACAAACTACTTACGCGACATGTACAATGACCCAGCACAGAAGACAAGCTAAGCGCGGTGAGTGCAGCCGAATTAAATAAGTGGCTCCCAATTAGAGACAACAAAATCAGCGTCTCAGTGGGAAAGAGAGAACCCCATTCCGCCACAATAGACTTTCCCTAGTAAACTATACACACCCAGAAGCACAAGCTAGAAGCAGTCAAAAACACGGCAGACACAAGAAACCATCAAACGTACAAGCCAACACACACCCGATGGCTGGACAGGCAGGAGATACAACCCCAAAATGACGACAGCGAAGTACCCCATGTGCACCACCCTAGAGAGGCCAAAGACCTAGAAGACAGCTAGAACAATAAGTAAAGAAGAACAGAAATAACATAAGGAACCGAGGGCAGGAACAAGGCGACAGCCAAAATAAGAGATACATGAGAGCAAGTCTATTTAAAACCACTGACAGCATAGAGATAGACAGGCATTTAAACAGCAGTACGCCATAGAGATGATGGACAGGCCTATTTAACAGCAGTACAGTCATAGAGATACAGACAGTCTATTTAAACAGCAGTACAGCATAGAGATATGACAGTCTATTAAAAACAGCAGAGCAGTCAGCATAAAGATACAGCCAGCTACTTTAAACAGCCAGTACCAGACATGAGAAGATATGACAGGTCCTATTAGGAGACAGCGAGTACGAGACGATAAATAATGGACAGACACTATGTGGTAAAACAGCAAGTACAGGCATGAGAAGACGATGGAACGAGTCTATTTTAGGACAACAGACAGTAACAGCGCTATCACGAAGATCCGAGGACAGTCTATCTTAAACATGCGAGTTAGGCAGTCATAGGAAGCTCATCAAAGTCTAATTTCCTACAACAGCAGTATTAGGCAGGCTCAGTATGAATAATGGACCAGTCTATCGTGTAAACCCAGCAGTACACGACACTAGTTTTAGATAGGACAAGACCTTATATTAGAGACCAGTCAGTCACAATCATAGAGATATTGACTAGCCTCTATTTAAAACATGGCAGCAGTACATCCAATAGAGACTATGGCACAGTGCTTACTGCTCCATTTCTGGATTAATAACAGTCAGTAAGTTCAAATAGGCTTCCATCAGAGATATCTACTGGATGAGCCAGCCTATGCTTATCTCGGTTTTGGAATAGACGGCAATCCCCTATGACGGGTAACGTGAAGCAGAGGACGGGAATGGGCGAAATGCTGGGTTAGAAATAACTTAACAGCAGTGACAGCCCATACGAGAGAGGAGACAGCCTCACACAAGCAGTGACTCTCTGCCTCTCCTCTCTCATAACTTACCCTTCCTTCCTTCTCTCCCACTCTGTTCCCCCCCTTTGTCCTGCCCTCTTCCTCTCTTTCTCCCCCCTCTGTCCTGCCTCCCTTTGCCCTCTCTTCCTCCTCTCCCCCCCCTGTCCTGCCTCCCTGCCCTCTCTTCCCACTCTTTCCTCCCCCTCCGTCCTGCCCTCCGCTGCCCTCTCTTCCCCCTCTTCTACCCCCCTCTGTCCTGCTCCCTTTGCCCTCTCTTCCCTCCTTTCTCCCCCCTCTGTCCTGCCTCCCTTTGCCCTCTCTTCCGACTCTTTCTCCCCCCTCTGTCCTGCCTCCCTTGCCCCTCTTCCCCCTCTTTCCCCCCTCTGTCCGCCTCCCCTGCCCTCTCTTCCCCTCTTTCTCCCCCCTGCTGTCCTGCCTTCCTTTGCCCTCTCTTCCCACCTCTTTCTCCCCCTCTGTCCTGCCTCCCTTTGCCCTCTCTTCCCTCTCTTTCTCCCCCCTCGGTCCTGCCCCCTTTGCCCTCTCTCTTCCCTCTCTTTCCCCCCTCTGTCCTGCCTCCCTTTGCCCTCGTCTTCCCACTCTTTCTCCCCCGTCTGTCCTGCCTCCCTTGCCCTCTCTTCCCACTCTTGTCTCCCCCTCTGTCCTGCCTCCCTTTGCCCTCTTCTTCCCCTCTCTCTCCACCCCTCTGTCCTGCCTCCCTTTGCCCTCTCTTCCCCCTCTCTCTACCCCCTCTATCCTCCGTCCTTTGCCTCCCTGCCCTCTCCTCTTTCTCCCCCCTCTGTCCTGCCTCCCTTTGCCCTCTCTTCCCCCTCTCTCTCCCCCCTCGCTGTACCTCCCATGACTGCTATCACCGAGGCTTGATGCTCATCTGATTTCTAATTAACTGCTGTGTCCTAAGGTTTGTGATGCGGCCGTCTATGCCGGCGTCATCAGTGTATTTAAAGACCTTAACTGAGGTCTCCGGAGATGTCTGGTTCTGTTCCTCAGGAGGTCTGGTATCCAGTGGCATATACTGTAGCTGGGTTGATGTTCATGTCCTGCAGCTTAGTGAAGAGTTTGTGGGGAGCAGTAGCAGTGTCGGAGGTAAAATAACTGAGGAATCTAAGCCAGGAAGTAAATATCCATATTTCTACATATGTGTTGTTGCATTGTTTGCTTTTTAAGTTCTGAAAAAATGTAAAACATTTCTTATCGAGCCTTTCTGTAAGTCCACGCAAGTTTGTTCAACTGTCTTCTGACTGTGATTAGAGCGATGTTGATGTCGTGCCATGATGCCAGCAGATTACAGATGGCCTTTGCCGATCCCTCGTCATCTTCATTCATCAGTGAGTCGATGGCTTGAATAGTCTCGCTGGAAATGAAATACAATGTGAAAATGTGCAGCATACAGTACAGACCAGCATTCGATTTATTTAAGCACTGCCTTTTTCTCGCTCACTCTAGGTTAAATTAAAATTAACTCTCCAAAATATTGTTACTTTTTAAACAAATTGATTATTATGATTAATTAATTTAGAATGATATAAAAGCCCCTTAGAATCTGTGAGAATATCTAACGGAAAATGCCCCTTAATATTAATTTAGAGTCCTCCAATCCTCTAAATGTAATTATTGGCAGAGTGTCACGTCATTGAAAAACTTTTTTTTTCTCGATATACTGTAGGCCAACCATAGGTGAAATGAGTCTCACTAGTGTTGAGTAATGTGTAATGAAGGCAAACAATGTAGAATCCTCCAATCCTGTAGCCTACTCCCGACCGTCACGTTGTACTGGCTTTATTTAGAAATMAGTGAGAATGTCTCACCCCATGCTCAAGAATTGCCTTTTTCTTGCTCACTCTAGGTTAAATGAAAACAAATAGGCATTTCAACCCCAGTCTCCCACTTGCCCTGCATTCTGTAGTAGACATCACAACTATGTTCTGAAGATATCACAACTATGTTCTGAAGATATCACAACTATGTTCTGAAGATATCACAACTATGTTCTGAAGACATCACAACGATGAAAGAACACACATGGAATCAGTTAAAAACAAAGACAGCCAACTCCTTCCTCCCCGTTGTAACGGCTTTCATAATCTTCCTCCTCCTCGGTCGATGAGAAGGAGTAGGGATCGGACCAAAACGCAGCGTTGTATGCAGACATTATTTATTTATTTAAACAAGACGAAAACACGAAGAACACTTGAATAGATTACAAAACAACAAAACGACGTAGACAGACCTGAACATAAGAACTTACAATATACCACGAAGAACGCACGAACAGGAACAGACTAACCAAACGAACGAAAACGAAACAGTCCCGTGTGGTGCGACAGACACAGACACAGGAACAATCACCCACAAACAAACAGTGAGAACAGCCTACCTTAATATGGTTCTCAATCAGAGGAAACGTAAAACACATGTCCCTGATTGAGAACCATATCYGGCCAATAGACAAATAACCTAAACATAGAAACACATAACATAGAATGCCCACCCCAACTCACGCCCTGACCAACTAAACACATACAAAAACAAGGAAAACAGGTCAGGAACGTGACACCCGTCGTGGTTCTCTGCCAACACAGGGATTCTTTAGCTAAATAGCCCAGTACTCTACTACCGACCGTCACGTTGTACAGCACCATATTTTCAGTTCCAATATAACAGAAACCCAGAGGGTTTTTAGTTTTTCATGGTATGGAAACACGATAATATTATTCAAATTAATAAGCAAGTACCAGTCAAAAGTTTGGACACATCTACTCATTCCAGGATTTTTCTTTATTTTTACTATTTTCTACATTGTAGAATGACAGTGAAGACATCACAACTATGAAATATCACCGGTCTCCCACATGCCCTGCATCCTATAGTACAGACATGCTCTCCCTTATGTAAGGAATTAGGCACTTTCCCATGTTTACTACAGTATGAATTGCTGATTGCACAGTAGCCTAATAAAAAAATAAACCAATGATAGAAAATACTCTTTCAAAATGCAGATGTTGATTTAGTCATGGATCAATGACGAATTACTATGGGAATAGGTATCACTGATTTACAGAAATATTGGAAAAGAGTTGTCTAATGAAGGCAAACAATTTAGAACCGGATCCTGTAGCCTARTCCCGACCGTCAAGTTGTACAGCGCCATAGAAACGCTGACGGTTTCGTTTTTCTCTGAATAGAAACACCATAATTTTAATCAAATGAATTAAGCCAAATATCTTAAAATCAATTCAATATACGTTATATATATATATATATATATATATATATATATATATATATATGTTATTACAAAAAAGGTTTTAAATTCTCTGGTAATGCCAATACGCAATACTATCACATGCTTCTCAAAGATGCCCTCTGGTGGTCAAACTAGCAATAACTTTCTGTAACAGAAAAAAATGGCTGATAATTAAATGACGTGCCACAGAATGCTGCAGCAGCACGCAAGGTGTGCCGCAGTATGTCGCAACTTTTAAAGCCTCACAGCAGAGTTGTTACGGTTTCTCTCCATGGTGCCTGCTCACAGCAGAGTTAGTTGGGGTTTCTCTTCCATGTGCCAGTGGACTTTGTACTCTGGGAGCCAAATCAGTAATTGAATAATGGGGGTTAGGCTGTTGAGTGCTATAACGTTGAGTGCAGGACAGACGAGAATGAGCGTAGCGGAGAGAGGTAGAAGACAGCTGGGGGTGTGGGGTGCTAGCACTGGCGTCGAGCGCAGAGCAGCGCAGGCTGTACCGTGGGTGTAAAATATGATGCTATAACTCGCTTATAGGTAGCTGCCGGGAGCCGTGGCTTGAGTGCGGAGGACCGGTGAGGAAGGGCAGTGCTGGTGTTACCTCCTGGGCTGAAATCCACCTCCAAGCTGACCTTCAGCTACCTCCAGCTGAGTTCCCCCGGCTGAAACTCCTGTATGGGTCCCGGCTGACCCACTCCCACAGTCCTGACCTCCCCAGCTGACCTCCCCAGCTGACCTCCCCGGCTGACCCTCTGACCCCGGCCGTACCTCCCCGGCTGACCCTCCCACCGCCGTGACTCCACACCCCATACAGTATGTTCATCTCTAAAATAAAATTGCCACTACATTGCAGATGGGTTTCTTATGGCTGAAGGGCAGTCAGTATGATACCGCATTGGTGAAAGGTGGCCAATATCAAAACGGTTGCCTGTTTCCTCGGGA
>NW_019943175.1:31828-38403 GCF_002910315.2 Salvelinus sp. IW2-2015
GTAGAAGGAAACACCTGTAGTGTATATACTGTAGGTAAACACATTAAATATAGGTTCAAATCAAGATCTTCAGCACCCACGCTTACAGTTTTGTATGATCAGAACACACACACACACAACACACACACACACACACACACACACACACACACACACACACACACACACACACACACACACACACACACACACACACACACACACACACACACACACACACACACACACACACACTTAGTGTGTAAAGGGCATGTGGAATGAAACCCTGTTTGGATTTTTGTGCTCTTATGATCAATATATAGTTTCAGGGCTGCACTGGAGGGACACATGTCATACATAGAGTACATTTGTTCCACATTGTACATACATAGTCTCACATATAGATGAATCCACACACCCAAACACACAACACATATGTAAATAAATAGCCAGGGAGGCAAAGGCCAAATTCATATCCAAATGAGTTTTGTGTGTAACGAATGAGGTCTCAATAGCGAGATATGTTGGGTTCCACACATGGTGTGTATGTGTGTGTGTGTGTGTGTGTGTGTGTGTTGTGTGTGTGTGTGTGTGTGTGTGTGTGTGTGTGTGTGTGTGTGTGTGGTGTGTGTGTGTGTGTGTGTGTGTGTGTGTGTGTGTTGTGTGTGTGTGTGTGTGTGTGTGTGTGTGTGTGTGTGTGTGTGTGTGTTGTGTGTGTGTGTGTGTGTGTGTGTGTGAATGAGGACTTATCAGTGAAAGATTGTGTTCTACGATGAGGAAAAACATCAATATGCGCCAAACACCAGTAATGAAACAAGGAAATAGACATGCATTAAAATGCAGGAGAATGAGTCATTTCAATTTACAAGACTTGTAGTTGCTAATATTTGCATATTATTATTAGTATTGGATAGAAAACACTCTAAAGTTTCTAAAACTGTTTGAATTATGTCTGTGAGATTAACAGAACTCATATTGGCAGGCAAAATCCTGAGTCCTTAATGAAATCCCRTTGAGCTATTAATGATTTTGACTGCCTAGGGGTTCCACTAGATGTCAACCATCAATATACATTATAATGAGACTTCTATGATGTTGTGGGAGAGAATGATAGCAGAATCAGTCAGGTGTCCATCAAGCAGCCATTTTCTGATCATGCTTTTTCCTCGTGGAGTCACTTATGTTCCATGGCTCACGAAGACAAGAAGGAATACTCCGGTTGGAACTTTATTGAAGCTATATGTTAAAAACATCCTAATGATTGATTGTGTACTCAGTTTGAAATGTTTCTTCGACCGATAATATCACTTTTTGAAGTTTTAGTTCGATATAACGCTGACCAGAATTAGCATTTGGACATGTAAACCAGACGCGCTAACAAAATAAGGTATTTGGACATAAATAATGGATTTTTTCGAACAAAACAAACATTTATTGTGGACCTGGGATTCCTGGTGTGCTTTCTGATGTAGATCATCAAAGGTAAGGGAATATTTATCATGTATTTTTGTGTTTATGTTGACGCCATCTTTGCAGCTGTGGTATTTTACTTTTGAGCGCCGTCTCAGATTATAGCATACGTTTCTTTTTCCGTAAAGGTTGCATTAAGGAGAGGTATATCTATAATTCCATGTGTATAACTTGTATTATCATCTATATTTATGATGAGTATTTCGTTGAAACGATGTGGCTATGCAAAGTCACTTGATATTTTTGCAACTAGTGAATCTAGTCACCTCAATGTAAACTCAGATTTTTTGATATAAATATGAATTTTATCAAACAAAACATGCATGTATTGTGTAACATGAAGTCCTATGAGTGTCATCTGATGAAAATAATCGAAGGTTAGTGATTAATTTTATCTCTATTCTGGATTTTGTGAAGCTACCTTTAGCTGGAAAAAATGGCTGTGATCATTGTGGTTTTGTGGTGACCTAACATAATTGTTTGTAGTGCTTTCACTGAAAAGCCTATTTGAAATCGGACACTTTGGTGGGATTAACAACAAGATTACCTTTAAAATGATATAAAACACATGAATGTCTGAGGAATTTTAATTATGAGATTTCTGTGTTTTGAATTTGGCGCCCTGCAKWTCGACTGGCTGTTGTCATATRGGTCCCGTTAAAGGGACTGCAGCCATAAGAAGTTTAATTAAACACCAAAATATATAAACCTCTTTCGTTCTCTTTGTGATTGTGAAAGAGTACGTCTGCATGTGTGTGTGAGTGTCTTTACTATTCAGTATATTTTCTACAGTTGACTCGTTGTCTGTATTTCATTTTCGTTGACAGAATGACAACTATTCTGGGACAGTTTTCCCCTACACCTCTCTTCTGCTTCCCCCATTTAGGCTGGTCTGAGCCATGGATACGACTGTCTCTCAGTTAGGCTGGTCTGAGCCATGGATACGACTGTCTCTCAGTTAGGCTGGTCTGAGCCCTGGGTACGACTGTCTCTCAGTTAGGCTGGTCTACGCCAAGGACAACACTGTCTCTCAGTTAGGCCGGTCTGAGCACTGGGTACGACTGTCTCTCAGTTAGGCTGGTCTGAGCCCTGGGTATGACTGTCTCCCAGTTAGGCTGGCTACATCACTGTCTCTCAGTTAGGCTGGCTAACACTTTTCCTCTCAGTTAGCTGGCCTGTCCGTTGGCTGTACATCACTGTCTCTCAGTTAGGTGGGCTACACACGTGTCTCTCTATTAGCTGGCTACACAACTGTCTCTCAGTTAGGCTGGACTACACCAACTGTCCTCTCAGATTTAGGCTGGCTACATCACTGTCTCTCAGTTAGGCGCTCAGGTGGTCTACCAGTACGCCACTGGTCTCTTCAGTTAGGCTGGCTACCACCACTGTCTTCAGTTTAAGGCTGGCTACTCTACTGTCCTCAGTTAGAGCTGGCTTATCACACCCTGTCTCTCAGTTAGAGTGGGCTACACCACTGTCTCTCAGTTAGGCTGAGCGTACATCCTGTCTCTCGTTAGGCTGGCTACATACAGTTCTCTGTTACGTGGCTACCCAATTATTGGGCTGGCTACATCACTGTCTCTATTTGCTTTCAATACGTCTCCAGTGCTGGCTACACACTGTTCCTTTCAGTTAGGCTGGCCTACACCATCTGTACTCTAGTTAGCTGGTACTCACTATGTCTCTCAGTTAGTGTCTGGTCTTACAGGGCCACTGTTCTCTCAGTTAGGCTGGCTACACCCCTAAGGCTGGCTCAAACTCAGTCATGCGTTAGCTGGCTACCACCACTGTCACTCAGTTTCAGGCTTGGCCTACATCACTGATCTTCAGTTAAGGGCTGCTACCGCTTCAGACACGTCACACTGTCATCGTTAGGCTGGCTACATCACTTGTCGCTCAGGTTAGGCTGGCTACAACGGTCTCGTTCAGTTAGGTAGGACTTCATCCACTGTCCTCTCAGTTCAGGGCTGGCTACATCTCTTTGTCCTTCAGTTTTAGGCTGGCCTTACATTCACTGTTCTGCAGTTAAGGTCTGGCTCACCACTGTCTTTTTCTTTGTCCACAGTTTTACGGTGGCCCCTCCCACACCTCCCTGGCTACATCACTTGTCTCTCAGTTAGGCTGAGATACATCACTTGTCTCTTTCAGTTTAGGCCTGGCTACAGCACGTGTCTTTCAAGTTAGGCTGGCTACACAATACAGTCTCTCAGTTAGGTCTGGCTAATTCCACACTGTCGGAGTCAGTTAGGCTGGCTACATCACTCTTCCTTCAGATTAGGTGCTGGCTAGCACCACTGTTCCTCTCATGGTTTATTCAGGTGGCCTACACCACTGTCTCTCAGGGTTGGCTGGACATCACCCACTGTCACTCACAGTTAGGCTGGCTACATTTCACTGTCTCTCAGTTAGGCTGGCTTACACCAACTTGTCATCATACAGTAGTAGGCCTGGCTACACTACTGTCTCTCAGTATAGCTGGCTACATTCCACTGTCTCTCAGTATGGTCTGGCTACATTATTACATTGGGTAAAATTTAAGTTTATAGCAGACGCTCCTTATTCCAGAGCGACATTCACTGTCTTCAGTATAGGCTGCTTACTTACCACTGTCTCTCTAAGTTAATGGCTTTTGCTACACTCATCATGAGTCACGGTCAGTTAGAGCTGGCTAACACGACTGTCTTCTCAGATTGTGACTGGCTTACATCACTGTCTCTCAGTTAGGCTGGCTACATCACTGTCTCTCAGTTAGGCTGGCTACACATCTGTCACTAAATTTGATAAATAACATGTAGTCTATGGAAATCTATTGTAACTTTTGTAATTTATACTAGGATACATTTTTTTTTAAATATGTTCTTAACATATACAGTACTCATTCTGTATATCTGTGTCCATATTGTCCATGAGTTTCTAGTAGATAGACCATATGGTTCAAGAGATAATAGCCTAATTAATACAAAAAAAAATCTAATCAACGATGGC
The DNA here is from genome assembly GCF_002910315.2 of Salvelinus sp. IW2-2015. Classification (NCBI taxonomy): domain Eukaryota; kingdom Metazoa; phylum Chordata; class Actinopteri; order Salmoniformes; family Salmonidae; genus Salvelinus; species Salvelinus sp. IW2-2015. Next base: position 36,263 of record NW_019943175.1, read on the forward strand.
ATTATTTTCAATTAACTCTGCATCTCGTCCAACTATTGACTTTTTTCACAGCTGCCTCCAGTTTGGCGGCAACACATTAATAACAACGGCTTTCTCTGTGGTAAGTTGTTTCCCAGTTCAACTGGTTCCATGCATAATGGAAAAGCTGGAATCCCAGTAGGTGTGACTAGGTCTTCACATGCAGTAGTGCTGAAAATACCTCAGTAGTATGATTGACATCAAACATTCAGCAGGCCTAAATTCAAACATGTTAAACAATAAATAAATCCTCTCGGAGATGCAAGGAAAATATATACTATCTATACAAAAGTATGTGGACACCCCTTCAAAGTAGTGTAATCGGCTATTTCAGCCACACCCATTGCTGACACGTGTATAAAATTGAGCACACAGCCGTGCAATCTCCATAAACAAACATTGGCAGTAGAATGGCCTTACTGAAGAGCTCAGTGACTTTCAAAGTGGCACCGTCATAGATGCCACAATTCCAATATGTCAGTGTGTCAAATTTTTGACCATTCTCATGCTGCCCCGGTCAACTGTAAGTGCTGTTATTATGAAATGGAAACCTCTAGGAGCAACAATAGCTCAGCCGAGAAGTTCACAAAACGGGAGAGCAGATTGCTGAAGTGCGTAGCGCATAAAYATCGTCTGTCCTCGATTGCAACACTCACTACCGAGTTCAAAACTGCCTCTGGAAGCCACGCCAACACAAGAACTATTCGTTGGGAGCTTCATGAAACGGGTTTCAATGACCCACAAGCATAAGATCACAATGCGCAATGCCAAGCGTCAGCAGGAGGGGTGTAAAGCTCGCCGCCATTGGACTCTGGAGCAGTGGAAACGTGTTCTCTGTAGTGATGGTTCATGCTTCACCATCTGGTAGTCCGAAGGACAAATCTGAGTTTGGCGGGTTCCAGGAGAACGCTACCTACCTCAATGCATAGTGCCAACTGTAAAGTTTGGTGAAGGAGGAATAATGGTCTGGGGGCTGTTTTTCATGGTTCCGGCTAGGTCATTTTATTCCAGTGAGGGGAAATCTTAACCCTACAGCATACAATGACATTCTAGATGATTCTGTGCTTCCCACTTTGTGTCAACAGTTTGGGGAAGGCCATTTCCTCTTTCAGCATGACAATGCCCAAGTGGACAAAGCGATTGTCCAACATCAGTGCCCAACCTCATTAATGATCTTGTGGCTGAATGGAAGCAAGTCCCTGCAGCAATGTTCCAACATCTAATTGAAAGCCTTCCAAGAAGAATGGAGGCTGTTATAGCAGCAAAGGGGGGACCAACTCCATATTATTACCCGTGACTTTGGAATAAGCAGAGCAGTTGTCCACATACTTTTGGTCATGTAATATATGTAATAGCACATCGTACCCGGTAACACACAAGAGGACGCTAGATGAATACATTTGTTTTACTTTTATGTGTAAATATTCTAAACGGAGATTGACATTAAATGGACGTCTGTGAAACTCAGAATGTTGTGATGTTTGCTGCTGTCTCAGACCTGGTTTAATGATCTTAGAATGAAAGATTCTCTCAAAGGCCCAAAATCAAATGCCTGTCAGTTCTCCCTTTTACTGGCTAATCCCTATGGCACATGGTAAGGTTGAAYATTACTCCCTTCTGAAAAACACTGTTTACACTCCCCCTCCCTCTATTTAGACCCCCTTCTGAGCACTACAAGCCTTTAAATCAGTTGCGTTATTCGTTCTGGGCTTCCCGGGCTTCAGCCCTGGATGGTTTTGATCCAGCCCCGAATCGTTCAATTGTAATTTTATTTTATTTTAAATTTCTGTCTGATATGAGTTTCCTTAACTTCTTCAGGCTGCAGGGCGGTGCCGGTACACTTATGACAACATCCAGCTCAAGTGCAGGGCGCGAAATTCAAAATATATTTTTTAGAAATATTTAACTTTCACACATTAACAAGTCCAATACAGCATTTGAAAGATAAACATCTTGTGAATCCAGCCAACATGTCTGGTTAAGTTGGTGGATCTTGGTTAGTTAGAGTTGGCTTGTGCATGCTACCTGTGCTGGTGAAAAATCTGTCCTTTTTTTCTAATTTGGTGTAGCTAACATAAATAATACGTGGGTGTTTTCGCTGTAAACATTTTTAAAAAAATCGA
>NW_019943175.1:39305-43382 GCF_002910315.2 Salvelinus sp. IW2-2015
TTGACATCTAGGGGAAGGTGTATGACGTGCATGTAGACCAATACGTATCATGCCCATTTATAGGCAAGCTTTTGAACAGAGACCTCGATTTCAGAAAACTCACTTCCTGTCAGGAAGTGGGCTGCAGAAGGAGTTCTGTTTCACTCAGAGAAATAATTKAAACGGTTTTAGAAACTAGAGAGTGTTTTCTATCCAATAGTAATAATAATATGCATATTGTACYAGCAAGAATTGAGTACGAGGCCGTTTGAAATGGGCACCTTTTTCCAAGTTACTCAATACTGACCCTGCAGCCATAAGAAGTTTTAACAGATATAACTTAGGCTATGCAGTATTTATAAAATCATTAACAAAATATACAACACAATACACTGCGCTAGGCAGTAGCAGGTACTGCAATAAATCCCGGTTAGTGACGCGGTGATTGGTCGAGATGACATAGCGGAGTGGCCCGATCACGTACCTTGACCCCTCCCCCACCGCTACAGCACCGGTTAGATGACAATAGGTGTTTCTCAATATGCATACTACCGTGCTCCACACTCTCATGCTCCAAGTGCATTCTCCCAGGAAGTTCTCTTGAGTCCATTCTTGTGAGGACAAGAGTGTGGAGAACACATTAAACATTACATTTGAAAAGCACTAACACCACCCTTACTGTGTTACCTCACACGGCACCTCCCCATTCACTGAACCTTCTTCCGGCCAGGACGATGATGACAATGGGCGAAACAAGATATACACAAAGCAAATGTTTTACTTCATAATTATCAGCTAGATATATGTGAATCGTTGTAATCTAGCTAGACAGCGTCTACTTAAACAGGCAAAAATGACCTAAAATGAATGATATGCAAGGTACAGTAGATGTTAATTCTTCATGAGTAGCTACCTAACAATACTTCATGGCTAGCTAGCTAGCCAGTCAGTCCTATGGACTTACTATGGACATACCCATTCACTGAATCTTCCTTCTTCTATCCAGGACAAAGGCAATAGAGATGAAAGAAGATATACACAAGGCAAATGTTTTACTATCAGTTAGCTATATTTGAATCGTAATAATGTTGCTATCCAGATAGTATAACAGGCATAAATGGCCTAAAACCAATGTTATCCAAGGTAGATGTCAATTCCTTGCGGGTAGTATATTTTTAAGTGAATTGGCAATCTAAGAATATTGATATAAATCATGATATTAAGAAAAGTGTTATGTCCAGAAAGTGTATTTGATGGGTTTTGTTATGTAAGGCTAGCTTGGCTGGCTAGCCATTTTGGCAGCTACTGGCTTGGCTGGCTAGCCACTTTGGTAGCTACTAGCTTGGCTGGCTGCCACTTTGGTAGTTACTAGTTTGGCTGGCTAGCCACTTTGGTAGCTACTYGCTTGGCTGGCTAGCCACTTTGGTAGCTACTAGCTTGGCTGGCTAACCACTTTGGTAGCTACTAGCTTGGCTGGCTAGCCACTTTGGTAGCTACTGGCTTGGCTGTCTAGCCACTTTGGTAGCTGGCTAGCCACTTTGGTAGCTACTAGCTTGGCTAGCTAGCTGAGATTGAAGAGATGAGAGAACATTTTTCTAACTGAAGCAAACACTGTATTTTCTGACAGTGACACATGGACTGAAGCTGATTTTTTTTTACATTATATTTAACCTTATATAACATGTGCAATACTGATGTACTAGAACGGACAAAATGGAATGAATCATAACCTATTCAGTTCTTCAGGTGAACATGCTTGTTTCATGTCTATTATTTCCAAATGGCTGTGTTACTACTTAAAAAAAAAAAAACATCCCATTTTTWAATATATTTCATTGACCTTTTATTTGTATTCCTCTTTTTATTCACTTGGCGACATACTTTTTATTTTGTTGTTGCATTGTCGAGAGGACAACCTGAAGTAAGCTTTTCATTGTACTCCATGTATATCACGTGTATATGACAAATAAACGGACTTGAAATTAAACTTAGAAGGGAAGGGGGAAAGATGGCCGGCTTTGTCGATAGATTGTTGGTGAAGAAACATTTAAAATACATAGGCCTTTAAGTTATGTGTACCCAAATGTTATGTGATCTAAACATCTCACATTAGCCTGTATAACTGACTAAATTAAGTGAATCATAGAGGTCCTATAGCTTCTTTAATTCTACAGGTAAAATGATTTTAGCTCATGTCTCTTTATATTCATATAGCCTAYGGGTTATGTAGCTTCTTATCTGTCATGTTTGGAGTTGTTTTGTGCTGTTATGAGGATACTTTAATTKGTTTTTACAGGTTATTTGCCCTGGTCGTGTCAGTATACAGTAACAATAAAGAGCAACTGCCCCTAAAAATATACATATCATTTATTCTCCTCTCAAATCAGGAAGTGCAGTCGCCCCTTAAAACTGACTAAAGACATGTTGCACCTCAACCTTTCAGATTAGCCAAAGAGGAGGACAGATGAGAATAGCAGGCCAGTGGAGCATTTAGAACAGCAGCAGCCAAGGGAAAATGGGACGGAAGAGGATGATTTAGGTGACCCAGACACAAGTTCCCTATTATCCCCTTGACGGTTTTGGATTGCAAAACTAAAGAGACACACCAGACAAGACACAGAGACAGCAACATAAGAGTGGGTGATGGAGAGAGACACCAGACAAGACACAGAGACAGCAACGGAATAATAGGATATGATGGAGAGAGACACCAGAAGAACAGAACAGGCCATCACAGAATGGAATAGACAAAAAAGACAGTAATAGACAAGACACAGTGACAGAAGAGGACAGATGGAGAGAGAACAGAGGTGGATTGAGCACACAGTTAACTGTATAACTTCAAGCTGCTCTATAGATTCAAATGAGATATAGATTCAATTCAAATAATTATTTGCACTAATTATAAGAGGGGAAATACACACAGTGAAAAAGAAAAACATMGTTTACACAGAATGTGCATGTGATGTGAAAAAGCCTATGAAATTATTATTAAAACAATTGCTTACTTTTACACTTTTTACAACCAGGACATGATAAGCGAGGATGGAAGACAGCAACAGAAGAGGGTAGAGAATAGAGACAGCAACAGAAGAGGGCAGACAAGAGAGACAGAAATACCAGGAGACAGGCCAGTACATCAGGAGACGTGGAGGAGCCCATAGGAGGGCAACAACCCAGCAGCAAGGACCGCTACCTCCCCGTTGTGCAGGAGTGAGCGACGCCAGAGCCCTGCAAAATGAACGTCCAGCAGGCACAAATGTGCATATGTTCTCTCAGAACGTCAGAAACAGACTCCATGAGGTCGGTATGGAGGACCGACGTCACATTTGTGGCCTGCTGAGTCATTTTGCAGGGCTACTGGCAGTTGCTCCTTCCTGCCTGCAAAGGCGGAGGGTAGCGAGTCCTGCTCGGGTTTTGCCCTCCTACGGCCTCCTCCACGTCTCCTGATGTACTGGCCTGTCTCCTGTACACCTCCATGCGCTGGACACTACGCTGACAGCACACAGCCAACCCTTCTGGCCACAGCTCGCATTTAGATAGTGCCCATCTGGATGAGCTGCACTACCTGAGCCACTTGTGTGGGTGTAGGACTCCGTCTCATGCTACCACTAGAGGCAGAGCACGCCCGCATTACAAAAAGTGACCAAAACATCAGCCAGGGAAGCAAGGAACTGAGAAGTGGTCTGTGGGTCACCACCTGCAGAATCACTCCTTTATTGGGGGTGTCTTGCTAATGTGCCTATAATTCCCACCGTTTGTCTATTTCATTTGCACAAACGAGCATGTGCAATTTAGATTGTCAATCAGTGTTGCTTCCTAAGTGGACAGTTTGATTTCACGACAGTGTGATGACTTGGAGTTACATTGTGTTGTTTAAGTGTTCCCTTTATTTTTTTGGGCAGTGTATGTTTCTGTCTCTCTTGTCTGCCCTCTTCTGTTGCTGTCACTCTTGTTCTATCCTCTTCTGTTTCTGTCAATTAAAATATTATGTTGCTGGACTCTCTTGTCTGCCCTCTTTCGTTGCTGTTCTTAGTATTCTATCTGCTGTCTCTCGTGTGTCCTCTTTATTGCTGTCTCTTAGTAATCTATGTTGCT
>NW_019943175.1:47786-48014 GCF_002910315.2 Salvelinus sp. IW2-2015
AGAGACAGCAACAGAAGAGGGCAGACAAGAGAGACAGCAACATAGATTACTAAGAGACAGCAATAAAAGAGGACACACACGAGAGACAGCAAGATAGAATACTAAGAACAGCAACCGAAGAGGGCAGACAAGAGAGTCAGCAACATATAATATTAATTGACAGAAACAGAAGAGGATAGACAAGAGTGACAGCAACAGAAGAGGGCAGACAAGAGAGACAGCAACATA